>NC_053396.1:226986661-227116661 GCF_905171765.1 Bufo bufo
GAGTACACCGTATATACCGCCCTGTACCGGAATAGCAGACACTATGGAGAGTACACCGTATATACCGCCCTGTACCAGAGGAGCAGACACTATAGAGAGTACACCGTATATACCGCCCTGTACCGGAGGAGCAGACACTATAGAGAGTACACCGTATATACCGCCCTGTACCGGAGGAGCAGACACTATAGAGAGTACACCGTATATACCGCCCTGTACCGGAGGAGCAGACACTATAGAGAGAGTACACCGTATATACCGGAGGAGCAGACACTATAGAGAGAGTACACCGTATATACCGCCCTGTACCGGAGGAGCAGACACTATAGAGAGTACACCGTATATACCGCCCTGTACTGGAGGAGCAGACACTATAGAGAGAGTACACCGTATATACCGCCCTGTACCGGAATAGCAGACACTATGGAGAGTACACCGTATATACCGCCCTGTACCAGAGGAGCAGACACTATAGAGAGTACACCGTATATACCGGAGGAGCAGACACTATAGAGAGAGTACACCGTATATACCGGAGGAGCAGACACTATGGAGAGAGTACACCGTATATACCGGAGGAGCAGACACTATGGAGAGAGTACACCGTATATACCGGAGGAGCAGACACTATAGAGAGAGTACACCGTATATACCGGAGGAGCAGACACTATGGAGAGAGTACACCGTATATACCGGAGGAGCAGACACTATAGAGAGTACACCGTATATACCGCCCTGTACTGAAGGAGCAGACACTATAGAGAGAGTACACCGTATATACCGGAGGAGCAGACACTATAGAGAGAGTACACCGTATATACCGGAGGAGCAGACACTATGGAGAGTACACCGTATAAACACTGAGGCATAACACTACTATATAATGGAGGCACAATGCAAGTGAGGTAACAAGTTACTGTACAGATGAACATTGGGGGCACAGTGTATTAGGAGGTGGTCTCTGGCACACGTGAGGTACGGTATGTAAAGAGTACAGTGTTGGGGGATTTGTCTCCAACCTATTTCTCTCCACCTGCTGGTGAACTACAACTCCCAGCATGTACTAATGAGTTGGAGACCAGTAGTATGAGGTCTGAGGCACAGTACAGGGGAGGCTTTCAGCAAAGGAAGAATGTAAGTAAACTGCAGCTGGGAGGGAGCATATAAGACGAGGCACAGTACAGACGAGGCACCAAACTTTTTAAAATTTAAATAAAAGTATGTATTTTAACAGTACACAAGAGGCTGTATGCACAGGTGAGGCATGAGGTACAGTACAGAAGAGGTTGTGTGCACAGGTGAGGCATGAGGTACAGTACCGAAGAGGTTGTGTGCACAGGTGAGGCATGAGGTACAGTACCGAAGAGGTTGTGTGCACAGGTTAGGCATGAGGCACAGTACAGAAGAGGCTGTGTGCACAGGTGAGGCATGAGGCACAGTACAGAAGAGGCTGTGTGCACAGGTGAGGCATGAGGCACAGTACAGAAGAGGCTGTGTGCACAGGTGAGGCATGAGGCACAGTACAGAAGAGGCTGTGTGCACAGGTGAGGCATGAGGCACAGTACAGAAGAGGTTGTGCACAGGTGAGGCATGAGGTACAGTACAGAAGAGGCTGTGTGCACAGGTGAGGCATGAGGTACAGTATAGAAGAGGCTGTGTGCACAGGTGAGGCACAGTACACAAGAGGCTGTATGCACAGGTGAGGCATGAGGTACAGTACCGAAGAAGTTGCGTGCATGTGAGGCATGAGGCACAGTACAGAAGAGGTTGTTTACAGGTGAGGCATGAGGTACATTACAGAAGAGGTTGTGTGCACAGGTGAGGCATGAGGTGCTGTAAATGAAAGCCACAGTGCATTTCATGAGGCGCGCTAGAGCTGAGGATCATTGTGTTATGTATATGAGGCACAAAGTTATCTCCGTCCATTTTATGAGGTATGAGGCACAGAGTAAACACAAGGTACATGTCTTTGCAATCTGAGGCACAGGTTGCACTTGAAGTGCAGAGCGCCATTACATTAAGAGGCAGAATGTACACCTAAAACACATCCCTAACATTGAGGCACAGGGCACAGGTGAGGCACAGTCCCAACACATTAGAAACAGGAGGCACAAGGCACAGCCCACGGACATTATGAGGCAGAAGCTACACATGAGACAACTCCGTTACATTAAAATATATGAGGCACAGGGTACACGAGGCATGTCCTTTACATTAGGAGGTGTGAGACAAGAGGGCACACCAGGGTATACATGAGCCACAGCCCTTACATGAGGAGGCACAGTGAGGCACAACCCTTACATGAGGAGGCACAACCCTTACATGAGGAGGCACAACAAGGTACAATCCTTACATGAGGAGGTACAGTGAGGCACAGCCCTTACATAATGAGGCACAGCCCTTACATGAGGAGGTACAATGAGGCACAGCCCTTACATGAGGAGGCACAGCCCTTACATGAGGAGGCACAGCCCTTACATGAGGAGGCACAACAAGGTACAATCCTTACATGAGGAGGTACAGTGAGGCACAGCCCTTACATAATGAGGCACAGCCCTTACATGAGGAGGCACAATGAGGCACAGCCCTTACATGAGGAGGCACAGTGAGGCACAGCCCTTACATGAGGAGGCACAACCCTTACATGAGGAGGCACAACAAGGTACAATCCTTACATGAGGAGGTACAGTGAGGCACAGCCCTTACATAATGAGGCACAGCCCTTACATGAGGAGGCACAGCCCTTACATGAGGAGGCACAACAAGGTACAATCCTTACATGAGGAGGTACAATGAGGCACAGCCCTTACATGAGGAGGCACAGCCCTTACATGAGGAGGCACAGCCCTTACATGAGGAGGCACAGCCCTTACATGAGGAGGCACAGCCCTTACATGAGGAGGCACAGCCCTTACATGAGGAGGCACAGCCCTTACATGAGGAGGCACAGCCCTTACATGAGGAGGCACAGCCCTTACATGAGGAGGCACAGCCCTTACATGAGGAGGCACAGCCCTTACATGAGGAGGTACAGTGAGGCACAGCCCTTACATAATGAGGCACAGCCCTTACATGAGGAGGTACAATGAGGCACAGCCCTTACATGAGGAGGCACAGCCCTTACATGAGGAGGCACAATGAGGCACAGCCCTTACATGAGGAGGCACAGCCCTTACATGAGGAGGCACAGCCCTTACATGAGGAGGCACAGCCCTTACATGAGGAGGCACAGCCCTTACATGAGGAGGCACAGCCCTTACATGAGGAGGCACAGCCCTTACATGAGGAGGCACAATGAGGCACAGCCCTTACATGAGGAGGTACAATGAGGCACAGCCCTTACATGAGGAGGTACAATGAGGCACAGCCCTTACATGAGGAGGTACAATGAGGCACAGCCCTTACATGAGGAGGTACAATGAGGCACAGCCCTTACATGAGGAGGTACAATGAGGCACAGCCCTTACATGAGGAGGTACAATGAGGCACAGCCCTTACATGAGGAGGTACAATGAGGCACAGCCCTTACATGAGGAGGCACAGTGAGGCAAGGTTCTCTGACCTGGCGTTGGTGCAGTCCTGGTACAGCGCCTCGAAGTCCCGGCGGGTGATGAGCTTGCAGCGGTTGACCCCCGGCTGGATGGCCCCCAGCCCCCGCAGGACCCGCACCTGCTCCACCGTGCACACCACCGGGGTGATGTCCAGCCGCTTCAGCTTGGTGTAGACGGTGTGCAGCCCGCCCACCAGGTGCTTCAGGAAGAGCTCGAACACCTGCGGCAGACAGATCAGCTCCTGCCCGTCCAGCACGAAGGACGCCACCCGCACCCCGTGCACCTCCACCATCCGGCACTCACTGCCGCCCGCCCCGGGCCCCGGGCTGTACCCGCTCAGCAGTGGCCGTGGAGACTCCGCCGGACTCAGCACTGGAGGAGGAGGCGCGGACACGGCCATGCTCAGGCTCCCGCCCGGAGGAGAAGAAGCTGCAGCCGCCACCGCCGCTGCCTCCGAGTGATTGCCGGAGTCCGGGCGCGGAGCGGCCACACACACCGCGCCGCAGCCAATCAGCGCCCGGCGAGGGGGGCGGAGCTCCGCTCTGATTGGCTGCTGGCGGGACAGGGCGGGGTTTCGCGGTGTCGCTCTGTGGGAGCTTGTAGTGAGAGCGTGTGTCCTGGTTCCGCGCTGTCCCGGGCTCGAAGAGGTTAACTGTCACCGGCTGGAGGCGAGAGCGGGGCTCGGGGGTTAACGGGAGGGGGGTGACACGTAGGAATTTAAGGGGTTAACTGTCACATACTGGAGGGAGGGGGTGATATCTAGGAATGTAAGGGGTTAACTATCACCATCTGGAGGGAGGGGGTGACATCTAGGAATGTAAGGGGTTAACTGTCACCGGCTGGAGGGAGGGGAGAGCTTCAGGGGTTAACTGGTGGGAGAGGGGGTGACACATAGGAATTTAAGGGGTTAATTATTAGAAGCATCCTCCACTCCCAGAAGAAGATTCCATTTATAAAGATTGTCATATAACATTATTACTCAATAACAAGGGCTAAATCCTCCGTTTACAGTAGAGATGTGCGGGGGGCAAAGTGTTAATCTGGCATGTAAGGCAGGGGCCTCTAAAATATTGTGCGTTCAGCACTGCAGGGGTTAAACCGGCAGTGATATAGAAAAAGCTGAATGACTGAATACAATCCGGAGTCAATGAGGACTCCTGGGAATAAATGTGTCCCGAGGACATCTATACGATATCCAGAACCGTACTGGGTGAAAACAACTCTCTCCAGAAATACAATATACAGGGGACAACCCCTCCGGCAACTCAAGGGCTAAAGTCAAATAATACAGGGACAACTACTCCAGCAATCAAATTGTTAAAGTAAAAATGATTCCAGTTGCAGTTCCTACAGCAATTCAAAGGTTAAAATAAATAAAGCGGTGAAGAACCTCTCAAACAACTCAAGGGTTAAATTTAAATTATACAAATTTAAATTATACAGGAGACAACCCATCCAGTCAGTCAAAAGTTAAAGTTAAATCATACAAGAGACAACCCCTCTAGCAATTTAAGGGTTAAAGTGAAATGATACAAGAGACATCCGTTCCAGCAATTCAATGGTTAAAGTCAAATAATACAGCGGACATCTCCCCCAGCGATTCAAGGGTTAAAGTGAAATAATGCAGGGGACATCTACTCCAGCGAATCAAGGGTTAAAGTGAAATAATACAGGAGACATCTTATCTAGCGATTCAAGGGTTAAAGTGAAATAATACAGGGGACATTTCCTCCAGCAATTCAAGGGTTAAAGTCAAATAATACAGGGGACAATACCTCCAGCGATTCAAGGGTTAAAGTGAAATAATTTAGGAGACATCTTATCTAGCGATTCAAGGGTTAAAGTGAAATAATACAGGGGACATTTCCTCCAGCAGTTCAAGTGTTAAAGTGAAATAATACAGGGGACAATACCTCCAGCGATTCAAGGGTTAAAGTGAAATAATACAGGAGACATCTTATCCAGCGATTCAAGGGTTAAAGTGAAATAATACAGGGGACAAAACCTCCAGCGATTCAAGGGTTAAAGTGAAATAATACAGGAGACATATCCTCCAGCAATTCAAGGGTTAAAGTGAAATAGTACAGGAGACATATCCTCCAGCGATTCAAGAGTTAAAGTGAGATAATAAAGGGGACATCTCCAATGATTCAAGGGTTAAAGTGAAATAATACAGGGGTCAATACCTTCAGCAGTTCAAGGGTTAAAGTGAAACAATACAGGGGACATCTCCTCCAGCAATTCAATAGTTAAAGTGAAGTAGTACAGGGGGCCATACCTCTAGCAGTGCAGGGGTTATGATATGGCGGTAGGTGGGGGCCCGCTGTGCCAACCAATGATTTTGACTTTGGGCTGGTCATGAGGGCGTTATTCTGGCGATCCCCTGGTTTTCACCCTTTAACCTCTTTAAAGGACCAGGTCTTCGCTGGGGGGGGGGGGGGGGGGGGGGGGGGCAGGTCGCTGCCTCCTAGAGTAGATTTTCTGTGAGCCAGGGGTGTCAGAGATTTTAGTGCAAAGCATCGAGGGATCAGGAGAAAGTGTAGTCAGTGACGGTCAGCGGTCAGGACGGGTGGAATAAGGAATCGGGCAGTGGTCGGATCACGGGCAGACAAACGGAACTGCAAGCCTTCACTGGGACTAGTACACTAGACAAACCTATTGCTCAGGCACTCTGCAACAGGCTAAGGTGCCTAAAATACCCGGAGGTAGCCAGCCATTGGCTGGGGCAAACTAGAGCTGGCACGCTGGCACTTTAAGAGCCAGAGGAAGCATGCACACGCACCCTATAAACAGCGCAAAGAGACCTTTGACAACCAGGAGCAGGATTCTGGAGACCGGACCTGCTGCATAAGAGCAGAGGAAGGCCAGGGTGAGTGGAGCAGCGACTGCAGTGGGCATGGGCCACCGACATAACACTACTCCACCCACTCGCCCCCTCTTCTTTGGTCCGGATATTTGCAGGAATTTCTTCAGTAGGGCTGGAGCTTCAATGTTCTCCACAGTTTCCCGAGATCTCTCCTAGAAGGAGAAGGTTTTACCTGTTATTTTCTTTATGCCCAAGACGTTCTTCTCCTTGTATGGACCATCAGAACTGACCGGAGAGGAAGCAGGAGGAGACCCTCT
Organism: Bufo bufo; assembly: GCF_905171765.1. NCBI lineage: Eukaryota > Metazoa > Chordata > Amphibia > Anura > Bufonidae > Bufo > Bufo bufo. The sequence continues at coordinate 226,993,336 of NC_053396.1, forward strand.
GGAATAGCGATTGAAGACAACTGGCTCGAGGAGAGACACATGGAAGGAGTTAGTGAGGCGGAAGGAGGCAAGAATTCAATTGCTTCAACACCTCGAAAAGACCAATGACATGAGATGCCAACTTGTAACATGGTAACCAGGGTACCTCAAGCCAGACCTTGTCTTCAGGAGAAAATTGAGGTGGAGTCCTACTCCTGCAAGCCGCTACCTCTGTCATCCAAGCAGAGGCCTGTAGCTGGGACGTCTCTGTCTTTTGCCAGATCTAACAAAAAGTTAGTGACAGAAGAGTCAACTGCCAGAGGTACAGGCACTGGAAGAGGGATCCTTACTTGCCGGCCATAGACAATGAAGAGTCTTACCAGAGGATTCACCAACATGATTAGTGTACGAGAACTCTACCCAACGCAGCAAGGAGGCCCAATCATCATTTTGTGTTGATCTGAAGTTGACCTGGTTGATACGCTTCACCTGTCCATTAGTTTGAGGCACCAGGAAAAGTCCAGGTCAACCTCTAGTAGCTTGCAAATAGCTCTCCAAGACGTAGAGGTGAACTGCACTTCTCTGGTCAGACACGATGTGCAGGGGGAATCCACAGACATGAAAAGTGGCAGGAAGTCAGCCATCTTTGAGAATCGATCAGCTACCACCCAGATGACTGAACAACCAAAGGAAGGAGGCAAATCAGTGATAAAATCCATGACGCTGAACTTCGGGTTCAAGCAATAAGAGAAGAAGTCTTGCCGGTTTTTGTTAAAAAAAAAATGTATTCTGTGCACAGGTAGGATCAAATTCCTGGATATCATTAGAAATAGTAGACCACCAATAGTGTCAAGAAATCCGCTCCATGGTCTTGCAAAGACCTGGGTAGCCAGCAAATTTGGAGCGATGTCTTCAGATCAGGACCTGCTTCCTCTTGGCCACAGGGACAATCTTTCCAGGCAGAATGCCCCTAACTGGACAGGAGCAAATAGGACAATGCAGACCAGGTCAATGATGGTCCTGGGCTCATCCGTCCGCTCAGGAAGGCTGAAGGAACGGGATGGGGCATCTGCCTTAGTATAATTTTCTGGAGGACGGAAATGCAAAATGAAATTAAAACAGGCAAAAAACAAAGACCACTGGGCTTGACGAGGGTTAAGACGCTGAGCAGACTGGAGGTATGGTGGTCTGTATAGATAATATCAGGATGGACAACATCCTCCAGGAGATGACGCCACTCTTCAATTCTCTGTCACCAATAGAATAATTATATTCTGCCGCAGAGAAGACCCATTTTGCCCACAGTACCATTCTGAGTGAGTACGACTCCTGCAGCTATGGAGGATGCATCCACCTCCACAAAGACATGCTTGGAGACATCCAAGCGCTGAAGAATTGTTGCTGAAGAAATAGCCTGCTTAACCACTTCCCATCTGGGCCATTTGCCCCCTTCCGGACCAGGCCAAATTTTGCAAAACTGACATATCTCACTTTATGTGGTAATAACTTTGGAACGCCTTTACTTATCCAAATCATTCAGAGATTGTTTTCTCGTGACACATTGTACTTCATGATGGTCATAAATTTGAATCAATATATTTCACCTTTATTTATGAAAAAATCCCAAATTTACCAAAAGTTTAGAAAAATTCGCAATTTTCTAAATTTCAATTTCTTTGCTTTTAAAACAGAAAGTGATACCTCATAAAATATTTATTACTTAACATTCCCCATATGTCTACTTTATGTTGGCATCATTTTGGAAATGTCATTTTATTTTTTTAGGACGTTAGAAGGTTTAGAAGTTTAGAAGCAATTCTTCAAATTTTTAAGAAAATTGGCAAAACCCACTTTTTAAGGACCAGTTCAGGTCTGAAGTCACTTTGTGGGGCCTACATAGTGGATACCCCCATAAATGACCCCATTGTAGAAAATACACCCCTCAAGTTACTTAAAACCGATTTTACAAACTTTGTTAACCCTTTAGGCGTTCCACAAGAATTAAAGGAAAATGGAGATCAAATTTTGAAATTTCACTTTTTTGGCAGATTTTCCATTTTAATCAAATTTTTTCTTTAACACATCGATGGTTAACAGCCAAACAAAACTCAATATTTATTACCCACATTCTGCGGTTTACAGAAACACCCCACATGTGGTCATAAACTGCTGTATGGGCACACGGCAGGGCGCAGAAGAAAAGGAGCGCCGCATGGTTTTTAGATGCCATGTCCCATTTGAAGCCCCCCTGATGCACGCTTACAGTAGAAACTCCCAAGAAGTGACCCCATTTTGGAAACTAGGGGATAGGGTGCCAGTTTTATTGGTACTATTTTTGAGTACATTTGATTTTTTGATCATTCATTATTACACTTTATGGGGCAAGGTGACCAAAAAATTGGTTGTTTTAGCACAGTTTTTATTTATTTATTTTTACGGCGTTCACCTGAGGGGTTCAGTCAAGTGACATTTTTATAGAGCAGATTGTTACGGACGTGGCGATACCTAATATGTATACTTTTTCTTATTTATTTAAGTTTTACACAATAATAGCATTTTTGAAACAAAAGAATTCTGTTTTAATGTGTCCATGTTCTGAGAGCTATAGTTTTTTTATTTTTTGAGAGATTTTCTTATGTAGGGGCTCATTTTTTGCGGGATGAGGTGACGGTTTTATTAGTACCATTTTGTGGGACATACGCCTTTTTGATCACTTGGTGTTGCACTTTTTGTGATGTAAGGTGACAAAAATTGCTTGTTTTGACACAGTTTTTTTTTTTTTTTTTACGGTGTTCACCCGATGGGTTAGGTCATGTGATATTTTTATAGAGCTGTCTTTTACGGACGCGGCAATACCTAATATGTATCCTTTTTTTATTTTTATTTCACTTTAACACAATAATAGCATTTTTTAAACCAAAAAAATGATGTTTTAGTGTCTCCATGCCACAGGGCAAGACGCGGTATTGATAGTGGCCATCCTGAGTGCTACAAGCAGTCCTCCGCTCGTCACCCTCTCGTATCCACAGAGGCACCTGGAAGATCAAACTTTGTAAAGTTTCTGGCTCTACGGCGCTTTTCACAGATGATTTCATTCAATCTATGGCAATCTACACATGGTCCGGCTACCCGTCCTTTTTTTTTTTTTTTAAACACAGTTTTATTCAGGGAAAATACAGTACAGCGATAGTCCTTATCATTAGCGATATACATCCTATGTAAATGTCATCATATACATTCATGAAATCACTAAAAAGAATCGGGTAATATATTGCAATAATCGCAAAGCAAGTATATCCCTCATTTGCATTTTTCTCCCCTTCCCCAAAATAACAAATTTCCCCAACGAGAAGCAAGACAGACAAAACTATCGGTCATAACCTCATCATTAAAGGTGCTTGCGCAGACATAATTCATTGGTCAACCCGACCTTTTTGACAAAAAAAGAATCTGGCTCCTACTGGGGAGAGGGACAACTGTCAGGATTCTCTTCTATGTAGACAAACATGGCCTGGGTCTCGGACAGGGTCAGCGGGTAGATGTGGACACATGGAGGAGTGGTCCCTGGCACCAGGTCCGTAGCACAGCTGACCCAGAGACCATTGAGGAGGACAGCATTGACGTTCAGACAGAACTCCATGATGTAGCAGATCATACTTGGGGTCGGGTGAAGAAGGGGCTTCATCATCATCGGGAGAAGAGGGTGGCAGCTTGCCTGTGAAGCAGCGGCGGAGCCAGCAAGACGCTAGTGTGGCCGGGAGTCAGCAGGGTGGCAGCAGTGGGAGGTCGGGAGCAAAACGTGGTAGACCGGAGTAGACCACCCGCTTCACAGGACCCTACCTGCCCGGAGAGTAGTGGTGCAGGGGTTCACGGAAGCAGCGGGGGTAGCAGTCCGTCAGTGCGGAGTGTTGGGGGTAAAATCACCTACTCGCGGTGTGGCAGTTTTTTGTTAAGCCGCCGGAGGAGGTGAACATGGCCATATGTAGGATCTGTGGGCAGAAGGTGAAGCGTGGCCAGGGTGCCAATGTTTTCACCACGGCCCTGTGTCAACATATGTGGTGTCACCATAAAGTGTCCTGTGAGAACCGTGGCTCCGATGTGGTGGTCCAGCTCGCCGCAGCAACCGATGCATCACCCAGTGGCACGCACCCGGTTTCAGGCAGTCAAGGCTCCACCACATCAGCCGAAGGGAGCTGTCTGTCCTTCCCATCATCTGATGGTCCTGATGCTCCTGCTCCTCGTTAGTCATTCCGTCAGCAATCAATCAAAGCGATTGCCAAGAGACAGCAGTCGGCGCGCACTCATCCAACGGCGCAGAAGCTGAACGTGCTCCTGTCCAAGTTGCTGGTACTGCAGTCCCTTCCTTTCCAAGTGGTGGACTCTTCACCTTTCAGAGAACTGATGGCTTGTGCCGAGTCGTGGTGGAGAGTCCCAAGCCGTCATTTCTTTGCCAAAAAGGTGTAATGACCCAGAGTCCCATTACCACTCCGCAACCTGCTACTGTCTCCTATGGGCTAACACAGTGTCATCTTATGCATTTATTGCAGGTCCTATACAATGTGCATTGCTATTCCTTTAAAACTGTTAATGTTCGTGTAATTTACCTGGTTTACCAGAAGGTGGCAGCAAACATGGCAGAGCTACATTTGCAGAGGATGGAACCTTCTTTCCATTCTAATTCTCCCTCTAAGGAGGGGGGGGGGGTCTTAGTTAGTTAGAAGTCAGTGGAGAGTACCCCCTGCTAGGGGAAGGAAGCAGGTGCATGTCCCTGTTGGATGTGCTATGCCCAAGCCAGCTAGAGCACCTTCAGCTCTGCTGGATGTGGAGACCACAGCATGGAGCCTCTAAAGCCAGGAGGAGTTTTCCCTGGACAAAGCTAGAGTCAGACTACAAAGAGAGAATTTGCCAAATACAGCTAAAACAAAGTTATTCAGTCAGCCTGTCAGCACAGCAGAGCCAGAGAGCAACAGACGTGCCAGAGTTAATGCTAAAGCTTGCTGGAAGCCAAGACAAAGCCTGAAACTGTTGGAGAAACGTTTATTGAAAGTAAAGCTGTTATTGAACTTCATCACAAGGTCTGGACTCAGTTTATTTCATTATCCCCTTCATCAACAACCCCCCTTTCATTGCTTCTGGGGCCAGCGTATACAGGTAGGAGCACCGTGACACGTGTACCAACATTAAGTGACATTTAGGCCACCCTACACCACTCTGGCATTCCTACACCTGGTTACCATACACAGTATCACTAAAAGCGGCCCTGTGCCCTTGTTGCTTCATTGCAACTGGCATCACAAAACAAGTACTAGTACTATTAAAGGGCCCTGGGGGGAGGCGCCCACAGCAAAGGCAGTACCATCCCTGCACACATATGTGGAACAGAAGGTGGGCCAGTCCTTGAGCCTGTCGGTGTCTGCCAAAGTGCACGGCAGCGCTGACGTGTGGAGCTGTAACTACGGTCAGGGACAATACATGTCCTTTATGGCCACTGGGTGAATGTGGTTCCTGCACAGCGACACCAGAAACTTGGCCAGGTGATGCCGCTTCTGCCTCCACGTTCTCACGCCTATGTCCGCCTCTGCCTCCTCATCCTCCACCGTGTCCTCAGTCTCCACTGCAGGGACAATTCACAGGGCCCCTCCAGCATACCACATGTGCAGGGCACGGCGGTGTCACGCTGTTCTGCACCTCGTTTGCCTGGGCGAACAGAGTCACACAGGGAGGAACTGCTCCGTGTCCTTCATCAAGAAGTGAAGAAACTACTCACCAACAGCAGCTAGACCTGGAGCAGGACCTGAAGCAGCAGGTGGTGGCATACCTGGACAGCACCCTGCCACCCCACATTGAAGATCCGCTGGACTACTGGACAGCCAAACTGGATTTGTGGCCGCAACTGGCACAATTTGCCCTGGAAAAGCTGTCCTGCCCGGCCAGTAGTGTGGCATCAGAGCAGGTGTTTAGTGCGGCGGGGGCCGAGAACTCGCCTGTCCACCAAAAATGTGTAGAGACTAACCTTTGTCAAGATGAATCAGGCGTGGATCAGCCAGGATTTCCACCCACCAATGGCTGATGCATCAGACTAGATCATCCATGGTGCCACACCAACACTTTGACATAAGAGACCAGTTTCTTCTGGCTACCTGCCTCAGCTACTATTCTGATGCTGCCACCCGTCTGATGCCACACATATGATGTCAACTGCTCCTTCTTTCACCCACCATCTTCAGCTGGTACTGGTATTGCCAACCACCTCCCCAATCTGTCACCGGTCACTCTGTGGCCTCCTGATGCTGCTGCTTCCACCTCCACACTGTCATTGTGCCAACCTGTGGCCTCCTCCTGATACCGCTGCTGCTGCCACCTCCACACTCTGTCATTGTGCCACTATGTGGCCTCCTCATGCTGCTGCTGCCACCTCTTCACTGTCATTGTGCCACCTTGTGGCCTTCTCCTGATGCTGCTGCTGCCGCCACCTCCACACTCTGTCATTGTGCCACTCTGTGGTATCCTCCTGATGCTGCTGTCACCTCCACACTATGTCAGCTTGCAACTCTGCGGTCTCCTGATGCTGCTGCTGCTGCTGCCACCTCCACACTGTCATTGTGCCACTCTGTGGTATCCTCCTGATGCTGCTGCTGCCACCTCCACACTCTATCATTGTGCTACTCTGTGGTCTCCTCATGCTGCTTCCACCTCACCACTATGTCACTGGGCCACTCTGTGGTCTCCTCATGCTGTTCCCACCCTCACCACTTCATGACTGGGCCACAGACAGGATCAATTTTTTGGGGGTTATTGTTCTGACGGATCAGAGGAAGGGCAAAATAATCAGTGACGTCACCACAACCTTACTGCTGACCCCCGCTCCACTCTGTCGGGGGCTCTACTTGTATAAGTGTTTAATAGAACAGGTTCTGTAGACATCTACGTGGAATCAGCTGACGGCGGTGTAAAAGGAGCGCGCTTCTTCCTGGCGCTAACATCGACCTGTAAGGCTGAGTTCATACTTGAGTTATTTGGTCAGTTTTGGCCCCGTGACTGCCCAAATAAGTGAAGTTTGCAGTGATTCTAAGAGCGACGCCTGTCATCTGCCTGTCATACGGACTCAAAGTATTATTTCACTACCACGGCAGACTCCCTATGTGTGTTACTGCAAGGCACAGTGTTCTACACCGCTATACAGGCAGAGTGTTCTACACCGCTATACAGGCACAGTGTTCTACACCGCTATACAGGCACAGTGTTCTACACCACTATACAGGCACAGTGTTCTACACCGCTATACAGGCACAGTGTTCTACACCGCTATACAGGCACAGTGTTCTACACCACTATACAGGCACAGTGTTCTACACCGCTATACAGGCAGAGTGTTCTACACCGCTATACAGGCACAGTGTTCTACACCGCTATACAGGCACAGTGTTCTACACCGCTATACAGGCACAGTGTTCTACACCGCTATACAGGCACAGTGTTCTACACCGCTATACAGGCACAGTGTTCTACACCGCTATACAGGCACAGTGTTCTACACCGCTATACAGGCACAGTGTTCTACACCCCTATACAGGCACAGTGTTCTACACCGCTATACAGGCACAGTGTTCTACACCGCTATACAGGCACAGTGTTCTACACCGCTATACAGGCACAGTGTTCTACACCGCTATACAGGCACAGTGTTCTACACCGCTATACAGGCACAGGGTTCTACACCACTATACAGGCACAGGGTTCTACACCGCTATACAGGCACAGTGTTCTACACCCTTATAAAGGCACAGTGTTCTACACCACTATACAGGCACAGTGTTCTACACCGCTATACAGGCACAGTGTTCTACACCGCTATACAGGCACAGTGTTCTACACCGCTATACAGGCACAGGGTTCTACACCACTATACAGGCACAGGGTTCTACACCGCTATACAGGCACAGTGTTCTACACCGCTATACAGGCACAGTGTTCTACACCGCTATACAGGCACAGTGTTCTATACCACTATACAGGCACAGTATTCTACACCGCTATACAGGCACAGTGTTCTACACCCTTATAAAGGCACAGTGTTCTACACCACTATACAGGCACAGTGTTCTACACCGCTATACAGGCACAGTGTTCTACACCACTATACAGGCACAGTGTTCTACACCGCTATACAGGCACAGTGTTCTACACCGATATACAGGCACAGTGTTCTACACCCTTTTAAAGGCACAGTGTTCTACACCACTATACAGGCACAGTGTTCTACACCGCTATACAGGCACAGTGTTCTACACCGCTATACAGGCACAGTGTTCTACACCGCTATACAGGCACAGGGTTCTACACCGCTATACAGGCACAGTATTCTACACCGCTATACAGGCACAGTGTTCTACACCCTTATAAAGGCACAGTGTTCTACACCACTATACAGGCACAGTGTTCTACACCCCTATACAGGCACAGTGTTCTACACCGCTATACAGGCACAGTGTTCTACACCGCTATACAGGCACAGGGTTCTACACCGCTATACAGGCACAGTATTCTACACCGCTATACAGGCACAGTGTTCTACACCGCTATACAGGCACAGTGTTCTACACCACTATACAGGCACAGTGTTCTACACCACTATACAGGCACAGTGTTCTACACCCTTATAAAGGCACAGTGTTCTACACCGCTATACAGGCACAGTGTTCTACACCGCTATACAGGCGCAGTGCTCTACACCCCTATACAGGCACAGTGTTCTACACCACTATACAGGCACAGTGTTCTACACCGCTATACAGGCACAGTGTTTTACACCCTTATAAAGGCACAGTGTTCTACACCGCTATACAGGCACAGTGTTCTACACCGCTATACAGGCACAGTGTTCTACACCCTTATAAAGGCACAGTGTTCTACACCGCTATACAGGCACAGTGTTCTACACTGATATACAGGCTCTATGCAGACAGGAAATAGCAGTTTTTTTACGCGATTCGCCACAAATAAATTCGGATTGAACCAAATTTTTTCTAAAAACTTTGGCGAACCGGTAGAATCTAATTTTTTTTTAATTCGCTCATCTCTACTCCAGAGCTGCACTCACTATTCTGCTGGTGGAGTCACTGTGTACATACATTACTTTTCCTGTACTGATCCTTAGTTACATCCTGTATTATACTCCAGAGCTGCACTCACTATTCTGCTGGTGCAGACACTGTGTACATACATTACTTATCCTGTACTGATCCTGAGTTACATCCTGTATTATACTCCAGAGCTGCACTCACTATTCTGCTGGTGCAGACACTGTGTACATACATTACTTATACTGTACTGATCCTGAGTTACATCCTGTATTATACTCCAGAGCTGCACTCACTATTCTGCTGGTGCAGACACTATGTACATACATTACTTATCCTGTACTGATCCTGAGTTACATCCTGTGTTATACTCCAGAGCTGCACTCACTATTCTGCTGGTGCAGTCACTGTGTACATACATTGCTTATCCTGTACTGATCCTGAGTTACATCCTGTATTATACTCCAGAGCTGCACTCACTATTCTGCTGGTGGAGTCACTGTGTACATACATTACTTTTCCTGTACTGATCCTTAGTTACATCCTGTATTATACTCCAGAGCTGCACTCACTATTCTGCTGGTGCAGACACTGTGTACATACATTACTTATCCTGTACTGATCCTGAGTTACATCCTGTATTATACTCCAGAGCTGCACTCACTATTCTGCTGGTGCAGACACTGTGTACATACATTACTTATACTGTACTGATCCTGAGTTACATCCTGTATTATACTCCAGAGCTGCACTCACTATTCTGCTGGTGCAGACACTATGTACATACATTACTTATCCTGTACTGATCCTGAGTTACATCCTGTGTTATACTCCAGAGCTGCACTCACTATTCTGCTGGTGCAGTCACTGTGTACATACATTGCTTATCCTGTACTGATCCTGAGTTACATCCTGTATTATACTCCAGAGCTGCACTCACTATTCTGCTGGTGCAGTTAGTGTGTACATACAATACTTATCCTGCACTGATCCTGAGTTACATCCTGCATTATTCTCCAGAGCTGCGCTCACTATTCTGCTGGTGCAGACACTATGTACATACATTACTTATCCTGTACTGATCCTGAGTTACATCCTGTGTTATACTCCAGAGCTGCACTCACTATTCTGCTGGTGCAGTCACTGTGTACACACATTACTTGTCAGTCCCGATAATCAGAAGAGACGTCGTTGTTACTTTGTATCGATTATCAATAATAAATCCCTGCTTAGATCTGAATGAAAGCTGGAAGCAGCAGGTGAGGACTGTAATGGTAAAGGGGTCCTCTGCATGCATAAGCCTTTTCCTTTTTCACAGAGAAGGGCTACTTTTTGCTAATATTCCAGCATGTCCTTCTCAGCAGAGCTGTCTTATCTGTGGTGGAACTCCGCTTCTAAAAAGAAGATAAATCATCCACAGAAGACAGGAACCTGCAGAACCATGGAGGTCCGTGCTGGTCACTGGTCGGCATCACAATGGCAGGGAATGAAGATAAAATGGATCATTCTGGAGTGGGGGCTGTTTATCTCACAGAGCATTGTCTTCTAGACGGGATACAATTGTAACTAGGGTTGTCCCGATACCACTTTTTTAGGACCGAGTACAAGTACCGATACTTTTTTTCAAGTAGTCACCGATACCGAATACCGATACTTTTTTTAAATGTCATGTGACCGTTTTGGGGGATCTGTGGATCTGTGGATGACGCACTGTCATGTGGGGGATCTGTGGATGGCACTGTTATGGGGGATCTGTGGATGGCACTGTTATGGGGATCTGTGGATGGCACTGTTATGGGGGATCTGTGGATGGCACTGTTATGGGGGATCTGTGGATGGCACTGTTATGGGGGATCTGTGGATGGCACTGTTATGGGGGATCTGTGGATGGCACTGTTATGGGGGATCTGTGGATGGCGCTGTTATGGGGATCTGTGGATGGTGCTGTTATGGGGGATCTGTGGATGGCACTGTTATGGGGATCTGTGGATGGCACTGTTATGGGGATCTGTGGATGGCACTGTTATGGGGATCTGTGGATGGCACTGTTATGGGGATCTGTGGATGGCACTGTTATGGGGGATCTGTGGATGGCACTGTTATGGGGATCTGTGGATGGTGCTGTTATGGGGGATCTGTGGATGGCACTGTTATGGGGATCTGTGGATGGCACTGTTATGGGGGATCTGTGGATGGCACTGTTATGGGGATCTGTGGATGGCACTGTTATGGGGGATCTGTGGATGGCACTGTTATGGGGGATCTGTGGATGGCACTGTTATGGGGATCTGTGGATGGTACTGCTATGGGGTGGGATATCTGTGGATGGCATTGTTATGGGGTGGGGGGATCTGAGGATGGCATTGTTATTTGGTGGGGGATCTGTGGATGGAACTGTTATGGGGAGGATCTGTGGATGACACTGCTATATGTCATCCACAGATCCCCCTCATAACAGTGTCCCCTAATACACCGGGCCCCGCCGCTCACCGAAGTATTTATAAACGTGAATCCTTATCCTGTTGTTAAGTTGAACTAACGCTGCCCTCTCCCATGTTCCCCTGTATCCCCCTGTATCCCCACAGCACTTACTTAAGCTTCCATAGCAGGCAGAGCGGACGGCACCAGTAACGTCACTCACTGACATCGCGCGTCTGCTCCGCCTGCTTCACTCATAAAGTGGGCGGAGCAGGCGCTCTACGTCAGTGAGTGACGTTACTGCTGCCGTCCGCTCTGCCTGCTATGGAAGCTTGTTTGTAAGTGCTGTGGGGATACAGGGGGGACATAGGAGAGGGCAGCGTTAGTTCAACTTAACAACAGGATAAGGATTCACGTTTATAAATACTTCGGTGAGCGGCGGGGCCCGGTGTAAGAGTACAGTGACTGCACCGGGCCCCGCCCATAGTTACGCCCATAGTATTCTATTTATGTATCGGGGCGGGGTATCGGCGGCTGAGTACCGCCGAGAAAACTCGGAATCGGTCCCGATACCGATACTAGTATCGGTATCGGGACAACCCTAATTGTAACAAACCCTCAACAGTGAGAAGTATTACAGAGGAAATCAGCCTCCAGAGGCGATATTTCTATTCACTGAAAACCAGCAGTGATTGTGAAAATGATGTGAAATTGAAATGCAACATTCACTAGAAAGCTGAAAAACGTCTCATTATAGAAATTACTGTTAGCATTTTTTTCACATCATTTTTCGTTTTAATGTTTGTTTTTTTAATTCCCCTAAATTATAATAAAAATAATTATTATTATTATATCGCCTTTTATTCCCTGTCTCTGTACATATGATAAGCATTACAGATTGGTACAGAAGGAGGGAGAACCCCGCCTGCGAGGCTTGCAATCTACAAGATAATATAATATAAGGCCTCATGCACACGGCCGCTGCCCGCTGGATCACTTGAATGGGTCCGTAATCCGGAGCTGCAGTGCGGAACGGAGTCACGGAACCCAATGGAAGCACTACGGAGTGTTCACATGTTCTATTTCTTTGCGGTGCGGACGGATCACGGACCCATTCAAGTTGAATGGGTTTCGATCCGTCCCGGCCGCCGGACGGACATTGCCCGTTCATTGGGAACCGCAAATTGCAGTCCCCAATGTATGGAACGGCCGTGTGTATGAGGCCTCACAATAATACAATTCCTAGAAGGAAATCAAAGAAAATAAAAAGTTTTATTGCCCATAAATAACTCAAAAAATGCCAGGAAAAAACCCCTTTGTAGAGTATTTTATAAAGTAGTATAAATTTTAAAGAGCTACGATCAGCAGGATCAACCCTATTAAACAGGGTTGATTATTCTGATTAAAATTATACCTTTCTTATGAAAATCGGTTGTGGTGTTTCCAGCAAGAAAAAAAATTATATTTATGCAAATAAGGTCTTCAGTGTACAGCGGGGTGTGGCTCGGATTGAAAAACGAATGTGCTGTAAAAGGCTAGGCCCCGCCCCTCTAGGCATTGAGCCCTCATTTGCATGAAGAATAATATGTTTTTTCCTACGGAATGCTGCTATCAGTATTCCCATGACAGCGGTCGTTACTATCAGCGGGACTAAGCAATAAGAGGAAAAACAGCAGGTGGCGCTATACAAATATATTATACTGAATGACTACATTTTTAATTACATGTAATTACAAAAGTATTCAGATCCAGGGGCTGGTGTGAAAACTGTAGAATATTTTTTTTGAGACAACCGTTTTAAGAGTAAAGCAAGACAGTGACCATGTAATCTGCCGGCAGCGTGTTATAGAGCAGGAGGAGCTGAGCAGATTATATATAAAGAGAACCTGTCACCATGTAATCTGCAGGCAGAGTGTTATAGAGCAGGAGGAGCTGAGCAGATTATATATAAAGAGAACCTGTAACTCTCTAATCTGCAGGCAGCGTGTTATAGAGCAGGAGGAGCTGAGCAGATTATATATAAAGAGAACCTGTCACCATGTAATCTGCAGGCAGCGTGTTATAGAGCAGGAGGAGCTGAGCAGATTATATATAAAGAGAACCTGTCACCGTGTAATCTGCAGGCAGCGTTTTATAGAGCAGGAGGAGCTGAGCAGATTATATATAAAGAGAACCCGTCACCATGTAATCTGCAGGCAGCGTGTTATAGAGCAGGAGGAGCTGAGCAGATTATATATAAAGAGAACCTGTCACCGTGTAATCTGCAGGCAGCGTGTTATAGAGCAGGAGGAGCTGAGCAGATTATATATAAAGAGAATCTGTCACTGTGTAATCTGCAGGCAGCATGTTATAGAGCAGGAGGAGCTGAGCAGATTATATATAAAGAGAACCCGTCACCATGTAATCTGCAGGCAATGTGCTATAGAGCAGAAGGAGCTGAGTAGATTATATATAAAGAGAACCTGTCACCATGTAATCTGCAGGCAGCATGTTATAGAGCAGGAGGAGCTAAGCAGATTATATATAAAGAGAACCTGTCACCATGTAATCTGCAGGCAGCGTGTTATAGAGCAGGAGGAGCTGAGCAGATTATATATAAAGAGAACCTGTCACTGTATAATCTACAGGCAGTGTGTTATAGAGCAGGAGGAGCTGAGCATATTATATAAAAATAGAACCCGTCACTGTGTAATCTGCAGGCAGCGTGTTATAGAGCAGAAGGAGCTGAGCAGATTATATATAAAGAGAACCTGTCACCATGTAATCTGCAGGCAGCGTGTTATAGAGCAGGAGGAGCTGAGCAGATTATATATAAAGAGAACCTGTCACCATGTAATCTGCAGGCAGCGTGTTATAGAGCAGGAGGAGCTGAGCAGATTATATATACAGAGAACCTGTCACCATGTAATCTGCAGGCAGTGTGTTATAGAGCAGGAGGAGCTGAGCAGATTATATATAGAGAGAACCTGTCACCATGTAATCTGCAGGCAGTGTGTTATAGAGCAGGAGGAGCGGAGCAGATTATATATACAGAGAACCCGTCACCATGTAATCTGCAGGCAGCGTGTTATAGAGCAGGAGGAGCTGAGCAGATTATATATACAGAGAACCTGTCACCATGTAATCTGCAGGCAGTGTGTTATAGAGCAGGAGGAGCTGAGCAGATTATATATAAAGAGAACCTGTCACCATGTAATCTGCAGGCAGCGTGTTATAGAGCAGGAGGAGCTGAGCAGATTATATATAAAGATAACCTGTCACCATGTAATCTGCAGGCAGTGTGTTATAGAGCAGGAGGAGCTGAGCAGTTTATATATAAAGAGAACCTGTCACCATGTAATCTGCAGGCAGCGTGTTATAGAGCAGGAGGAGCTGAGCAGATTATATATAAAGAGAACCTGTCACCATGTAATCTGCAGGCAGCGTGTTATAGAGCAGGAGGAGCTGAGCAGATTATATATACAGAGAACCTGTCACCATGTAATCTGCAGGCAGTGTGTTATAGAGCAGGAGGAGCTGAGCAGATTATATATAAAGAGAACCTGTCACCATGTAATCTGCAGGCAGTGTGTTATAGAGCAGGAGGAGCTGAGCAGATTATATATAAAGATAACCTGTCACCATGTAATCTGCAGGCAGTGTGTTATAGAGCAGGGGGAGCTGAGCAGATATTATATAAAGAGAACCTGTCACCATGTAATCTGCAGGCAGCGTGTTATAGAGCAGGAGGAGCTGAGCAGATTATATATAAAGAGAACCTGTCACCATGTAATCTGCAGGCAGCGTGTTATAGAGCAGAAGGAACTGAGCAGATTATATATAAAGAGAACCTGTCACCATGTAATCTGCAGGCAGCGTGCTATAGAGCAGGAGGAGCTGAGCAGATTATATATAAAGAGAACCTGTCACTGTGTAATCTGCAGGCAGCGTGTTATAGAGCAGGAGGAGCTGAGCAGATTATATATAAAGAGAATCTGTCACCGTGTAATCTGCAGGCAGCGTGTTATAGAGCAGGAGGAGCTGTGCAGATTATATATACAGAGAACCTGTCACCATGTAATCTGCAGGCAGAGTGTTATAGAGCAGGAGGAGCTGAGCAGATTATATATAAAGAGAACCTGCCACCATGTAATCTGCAGGCAGCGTGTTATAGAGCAGGAGGAGCTGAGCAGATTATATATAAAGAGAATCTGTCACCGTGTAATCTGCAGGCAGCGTGTTATAGAGCAGGAGGAGCTGAGCAGATTATATATAAAGAGAACCTGTCACCATGTAATCTGCAGGCAGCGTGTTATAGAGCAGGAGGAGCTGAGCAGATTGTATATAAAGAGAACCTGTCACCATGTAATCTGCAGGCAGCGTGTTATAGAGCAGGAGGAGCTGAGCAGATTATATATAAAGAGAATCTGTCGCCGTGTAATCTGCAGGCAGCGTGTTATAGAGCAGAAGGAGCTGAGCAGATTATATATAAAGAGAACCTGTCACCATGTAATCTGCAGGCAGCGTGTTATAGAGCAGGAGGAGCTGAGCAGATTATATATAAAGAGAACCTGTCACCATGTAATCTGCAGGCAGCGTGTTATAGAGCAGGAGGAGCTGAGCAGATTATATATAAAGAGAACCCGTCACCATGTAATCTGCAGGCAGCGTGTTATAGAGCAGGAGGAGCTGAGCAGATTATATATAAAGAGAACCTGTCACCATGTAATCTGCAGAGTGTTATAGAGCAGGAGGAGCTGAGCAGATTATATATACAGAGAACCTGTCATCATGTAATCTGCAGGCAGCGTGTTATAGAGCAGGAGGAGCTGAGCAGATATTATATAAAGAGAACCTGTCACCATGTAATCTGCAGGCAGCGTGTTATAGAGCAGGAGGAGCTGAGCAGATTATATATAAAGAGAACCTGTCACCGTGTAATCTGTAGGCAGCGTGTTATAGAGCAGGAGGAGCTGAGCAGATTATATATAAAGAGAACCTGTCACCGTGTAATCTGCAGGCCGCGTGTTATAGAGCAGGAGGAGCTGAGCAGATTATATATAAAGATTACCTGTCACCATGTAATCTGCAGGCAGTGTGTTATAGAGCAGGAGGAGCTGAGCAGATTATATATAAAGAGAACCTGTCACCGTGTAATCTGCAGGCCGCGTGTTATAGAGCAGGAGGAGCTGAGCAGATTATATATAAAGATTACCTGTCACCATGTAATCTGCAGGCAGTGTGTTATAGAGCAGGAGGAGCTGAGCAGATTATATATAAAGAGAACCTGTCACCGTGTAATCTGCAGGCCGCGTGTTATAGAGCAGGAGGAGCTGAGCAGATTATATATAAAGAGAACCTGTCACCATGCAATCTGCAGGCAGCGTGTTATAGAGCAGGAGGAGCTGAGCAGATTATATATAAAGAGAACCTGTCACCATGCAATCTGCAGGCAGCGTGTTATAGAGCAGGAGGAGCTGAGCAGATTATATATAAAGAGAACCTGTCACCATGTAATCTGCAGGCAGCGTGTTAAAGAGCAGGAGGAGCTGAGCAGATTGTATATAAAGAGAACCTGTCACCATGTAATCTGCAGGCAGTGTGTTATAGAGCAGGAGGAGCTGAGCAGATTATATATAAAGAGAACCTGTCACCAAGTCATCAGCTCACTATGGCATTGGAGTCCACTGGGCGTCCTAAGGCCTCTTTCACAAGGGGCGTTGCGGGAAAATGTGCGGGTGCGTTCCGGGAACATGCGTGATTTTTCCGCGCGAGTGCAAACCATTGTAATGCGTTTTGCACTCGCGTGAGAAAAATCGCGCATGTTTGGTACCCAAACCCGAACTTCTTCACAGAAGTTCGGGTTTGGGATCGGTGTTCTGTAGATTGTATTATTTTCCCTTATAACATGGTTATAAGGAAAATAATAGCATTCTGAATACAGACTGCATATTAAAACAGCGCTGGAGGGGTTAAAAAAATAAATAAAATTATTTAACTCATCTTAATCCACTTGATCGCAGAGCCGGCATCTCCTTCTGTCTTCATCTTAGCTGTGTGGAGGAACAGGACCTGTGGTGATGTCACTCCGGTCATCACATGATCCATCACATGATCCATCACTATGGTAAAAGATCATGTGATGGACCATGTGATGACCGGAGTGACGTCACCACAGGTCCTGTTCCTGCACACAGCTAAGATGAAGACAGAAGAGATGCCGGCTCCGCGATCAAGTGGATTAAGATGAGTTAAATAAAAATAAAAAAAAATTTAACCCCTCCAGCGCTGTTTTACTATGCATTCTGTATTCAGAATGCTGTTACTTTCCATTATAACCATGTTAGAAGGGAAAATAATAATGATCGGGTCTCTATCCCTATCGTCTCCTAGCAACCGTGCGTGAAAATCGCACCGCATGCGCACTTGCTTGCGGATGCTTGCGATTTTCACGCAAACCCCATTCACTTCTATGGGGCCTGCGTTGCGTGAAAAACGCAGAATATAGAACATGCTGCGATTTTCACGCAACACACAAGTGATGCGTGAAAATCACCGCTCATGTGCACAGCCCCATAGAAATGAATGGGTCCGGATTCAGTGCGGGTGCAATGCGTTCAACTCACGCATCGCGTCCGCGCGGAATACTCGCCCGTGTGAAAGGGGCCTTACAGAGACGTCACATCCCACTGAGGGTTATGTACAGGGAGTTTCATGGCAATAAATTTCCTCGGGGAAACAGATTTCCATGAATCCAGAAAATCACAAGTCATGTTCTGGAGCATTGAAGTTCCTGGAAATCCCATTTCAGCATTGGCGTATATTACAGGTAGATATTATTTCCGGTGCTCGGTGTGAGCCCCCGCCTCATCTTCTGGACTTACACCCCACTATACTGTGCCCAGAACTGCTCCTCATCCGTAATTTGCTGCGTCTTATGTCTTGGACACCTTTGTCGCTCAGCGTGGTCTTCCCGTCTTGGACCATATACCCCCTCCCCATACATTGCCCCTCCCCCACCTTTGGCAGCACTCCGCCTGACAGCATCGGCTGCCGCCTCTTTTCAGCTCCTAATATTGAAGTCCCAACATCTGTGTCTGACTGCGAGCTGCCGTGAAATGAAATGCGCGGTGTTAATGGGCGCCTGATGCGGAATCAATAAATAACGTATCGCGCTGATTGTAACGGAACGATCGGATGATTTCTATTGTCAGCCGTGATAAGTAATCAGCTCATTTATACTCCATTAAATTAATTACAGCGACGCTTCTGTTCATCCATCAGCGGTGGAGGAACGTGGGACATCTGGATCTTCTGTATTAGGGAGACTCAGCAACATCAGTGACGGCGCCGGCGGATGGAATTTGTGGGGAGCGACCGTCACTCGTCCACATTAACACTTCAATCAGGAGCCGCGTCTTCCTGTAATGAAGCACTCTTAATTGGGCGTCCGCCATGTATAAAATGCCACGTGGCGAAGCCTTCGTCATCCATCAATCAGGAGCAAACCCCAAACGGAGAATGATGTGTGAGCGAGAGAATCTCCACAGCAGCACAGAGGATTTCAGAAGAGGAGTGTGCTGATCTTGTGGAGGTCATGGGATGAGAGTTACATAGTGGGAGGAGCAGGGTCCTCCCAGCAGCACAGAGGATTTCAGGAGAGGAGCAGCAGGGTCCTCCCAGCAGCACAGAGGATTTCGGAAGAGGAGTGTGCTGATCTTGTGGGAGGTCACAGGATGAGAGTTACATAGTGGGAGGAGCAGGGCCCTCCCAGCAGCACAGAGGATTTCAGGAGAGGAGTGTGCTGATCTTGTGGAGGTCACGGGATGAGAGTTACATAGTGGGAGGAGCAGGGCCCTCCCAGCAGCACAGAGGATTTCAGGAGAGGAGTGTGCTGATCTTGTGGAGGTCACGGGATGAGAGTTACATAGTGGGAGGAGCAGGGTCCTCCCAGCAGCACAGAGGATTTCAGGAGAGGAGTGTGCTGATCTTGTGGAGGTCACAGGATGAGAGTTACATAATGGGAGGAGCAGGGTCCTCCCAGCAGCACAGAGGATTTCAGGAGAGGAGTGTGCTGATCTTGTGGGAGGTCACGGGCTGAGAGTTACATAGTGGAAGGAGCAGGGTCCTCCCAGCAGCACAGAGGATTTCAGGAGAGGAGTGCGCTGATCTTGTGGAGGTCACAGGCTGAGAGTTACATAGTGGAAGGAGCAGGGTCCTCCCAGCAGCACAGAGGATTTCAGGAGAGGAGTGTGCTGATCTTGTGGAGGTCACAGGCTGAGAGTTACATAGTGGAAGGAGCAGGGTCCTCCCAGCAGCACAGAGGATTTCAGGAGAGGAGTGCGCTGATCTTGTGGAGGTCACAGGATGATAATTGCATTGAGGAAAAGGTCCCAAGCAAAGTATTTTAAATAAGTTTGCTGGTCTTGAAGTAACGGGAAGGTTTGTCTATTGTTATGATCACTTCTATGATAACTCTATACGGCTGTCATGGCTTTCAGGTTATTACGCTCCTGCTTAGTGTGATTACACAGATTACATACATGTGCAGAACATATTCATGAATTTTCAGCATCTTCTCATTACGAAATTAGTTAAAGTAATAGATCTCTGGTCATACCGCCACCCAGTGGCCACTTCTGGTACTGCCTTCTCGTACTGTACATTTAGATACCTTGTAACTTGTGGGGACAGTAAAGATGATCACATTAATAAAGATTAAAGACTTAGGCTACTTTCACACTGGCGTTCGGAACGGATCCGTTTGCATTATTCATTTTAAAAAAAGTCTAAGTCAAAACGGATCCGTCTTGATTTACATTAAAAGTCAACGGGGGACGGATCCGCTTTCAATTGCACCATATTGTGTCAGTGAAAACGACACTTACATTGTAAGTCAGGACCGATCCATTAGGCTCCACATCGTCAGACGGTCACAAAACCGCTGCAAGCTGCGTTTTAGTGACCGTCTAAAAAATGCAACGGAGACCAAACGTAGCCAAATTGATGCGTTCTGAGCGGATCCTTATCCATTCAGAATGCATTGGGGCTGATCTGATCCGTTTTGAGCCGCTCGTGAGAGCCCTGAAACGGATTTCACAGGCGGACCCAGAAACGCATTCACACGTCAGTGTTTGGTCAGTGATTTCCATCAGTGATTCTGAGTCAAAACCAGAATTGGATCCTCCACAGACTTAAGGTATAAGGGGAAGATCTGCTCCTGTTCTTGGTTTAGAGCCCAGAACCGATTTTGCCCAAATCTGATGGAAATCACTGACCGAACACTGACGTATGAATGAGGCATAACCTGGTCAGCTACAAACACCGTAACATATAAAAAAGCAGTGCTAGATGTGTGATACACCTGTCATACATTGCCTGAGGCAAAAACTAAAACTGCTCCAGCTCCCCCCTCCGATGCTAATTTCTTAATCTAACCCCTTTGCCACAATGAAAGCGCTCATTGCCCATGGCCCTTCCGCTGCGCCCCTCTTGACCTTACCTGGTGCTGCCTGAGGTGACCTCATTGGTGGTGCACCCCTGCACAGGAGGACCTGACCTCATTGGTGGTGCACCCCTGCACAGGAGGACCTGACCTCATTGGTGGTGCACCTCTGCACAGGAGGACCGGACCTCATTGGTGGTGCACCCCTGCACAGGAGGACCTGACCTCATTGGTGGTGCACCCCTGCACAGGAGGACCTGACCTCATTGGTGGTGCACCTCTGCACAGGAGGACCGGACCTCATTGGTGGTGCACCCCTGCACAGGAGGACCTGACCTCATTGGTGGTGCACCCCTGCACAGGAGGACCTGACCTCATTGGTGGTGCACCCCTGCACAGGAGGACCTGACCTCATTGGTGATGCACCCCTGCACAGGAGGACCTGACCTCATTGGTGGTGCACCCCTGCACAGGAGGACCTGACCTCATTGGTGGTGCACCCCTGCACAGGAGGACCTGACCTCATTGGTGGTGCACCCCTGCACAGGAGGACCTGACCTCATTGGTGGTGCACCCCTGCACAGGAGGACCTGACCTCATTGGTGGTGCACCCCTGCACAGGAGGACCTGACCTCATTGGTGGTGCACCCCTGCACAGGAGGACCTGACCTCATTGGTGGTGCACCCCTGCACAGGAGGACCTGACCTCATTGGTGATGCACCCCTGCACAGGAGGACCTGACCTCATTGGTGGTGCACCCCTGCACAGGAGGACCTGACCTCATTGGTGGTGCACCCCTGCACAGGAGGACCTGACCTCATTGGTGGTGCACCCCTGCACAGGAGGACCTGACCTCATTGGTGGTGCACCCCTGCACAGGAGGACCTGACCTCATTGGTGGTGCACCCCTGCACAGGAGGACCTGACCTCATTGGTGGTGCACCCCTGCACAGGAGGACCTGACCTCATTGGTGGTGCACCCCTGCACAGGAGGACCTGACCTCATTGGTGGTGCACCCCTGCACAGGAGGACCTGACCTCATTGGTGGTGCACCCCTGCACAGGAGGACCTGACCTCATTGGTGGTGCACCCCTGCACAGGAGGACCTGACCTCATTGGTGGTGCACACCTGCACAGGAGGACCTGACCTCATTGGTGGTGCACCCCTGCACAGGAGGACCTGACCTCATTGGTGGTGCACCCCTGCACAGGAGGACCTGACCTCATTGGTGGTGCACCCCTGCACAGGAGGACCTGACCTCATTGGTGGTGCACCCCTGCACAGGAGGCGGCTTTCCCCTGTAACGGGGGCTCCTTTGGATGCATCAGTTACAGTAGAAATAGAATAAAATAAAAATAAAAAGTCTCATTGTCTCCCAAAGGTCATGACCTCTTGAGGACAAATTGCTGATATGTGGCAAAAAATTATATATAAAAAAATATATATATATGAAAACACAATAAAAAAAAAAAAAAACTAAAATAGAAGGAAAAGAAGGGAAAACGTGCAAAAAGTGTGAAAAGATATATTTACAAAGTAATAAAGAAATTATAAAAAAAACATAAAAAAAGAATTATTAAAATGCAAACAAAATAATAAGAAATAAAAAGGAAACAGATGTGTCCCCCAACTTTTTATGACCTCTTGGTGGACATATTATGTGGCAACATAATCTTTTAAAAAATAAGTAATAAAACTATTAATAAATTAGAAATAAAATAAAATGTAAAAAGTTCAATATTAAAAAAAAGGTCAGTGTCCCCGAAAGGTATTTTTATGACCCATTGAGGGACATATTATGTAGCAGAAATGTTTTAAAAAATTAAGTTAAAAAAAGAAAAAGTAATAAAATCCCGGTACATAAAAGAAAAAACACACCAACCAAAACCATCACCATTATCGTCCCATTCATGTAAAACTATACATATTATAAATCAAAGCGACCGACACAAAATAGGAAACTAATTATAATAATATATTTCGGTGTCAGTTTGCATATTTAAAGAATAAGGAATTACAGTTACAAAAAAATTACTTTAAAAAGAAAGAGTTTTGCTGCGTTTCCCCCAAATAAAACTAAAAATATATATTATAAAGCCCAAAGTGTCACATAACAAAAATGTTGCAAAAGTTATTAGTCCAAAAAATTTAAAAGGTTACAACTGTTTGAACCACTTGCGCTAATTCACAAAAAAGTTGCTTTTTCAGGCCTGGCCATTGAAGGGTTAACCGATACGCACTTTCTCCGTTAGTAAGTAAAGGGCTTACTGGTTATTACATGGTGTTGTAACTGGAGGCAGGAGGCGGTAATAACCAGTGAGCGCCATCCTCCGCAGTGAAGGAAAGAGCTAATTTATGAATAGGAGGCAGGATAGAAAGAAATGTCGCCACTTTTCTGGGTTTTTCCGGTAAAAATGAGTTCTTGCAGCATCACCTTTGAAATAGAAGATTCCTACTTTCCTGCTCCGTCCCCTGTGCCGCCCCCGCTGTCTCCATCTTCTGGTCCCTGCGCTGTTTACACCTGCACCATTCCAGCAAATGCCTGGCTTCAGAGGTGACAGGCTGCTTGTGGCTACATCACTGCTGAAGCCAGTCATTGGCTCGAGAGGGACATGTGACCATGTCCACAGCCAGCTGGATATCAATGATGCCGGGACCGAAAGATGGAGACAGCGGGGGCAGTACGGAGGACCGCAGCGGCGGGGAGCAGGTAAGTATAACTCTTCAGGGCTATGCTGCAGGAACTTGTTACAAAATCATTTTTCCCAGGAAATCCCTTTAAGCCTCGGTTACACTGCGCGATATATTGGACAATTACTGGGAGCAGGTCTTCATAGCAGCGCTCATTCCTGATAATGGCCGGTGTTATCTGCCGCCGATCAGCTGATAGGAATCACTCGTTTGTCTGCTGATCTGCATATGTTATCAGGATGTACAATAATCATCAGCACATCTCTCTGTGCTACCGATACCGAGGGAACTGTGGGAGGAATGACTGTGCTGGTGATCATTCCTCCCTATCCATTTTGCATTGACTTGTGTAATAGGACTCTTTACTGTAGGAGCAGTGAGACTATGGACTCTATACTGTAAGAGCAGTGAGACTATGGACTCTTTACTGTAAGAGCGGTGAGACTACAGACTCTTTACTGTAAGAGCAGTGAGACTATGGACTCTCTACTGTAAGAGCAGTGAGACTATGGACTCTTTACTGTAAGAGCAGTGAGACTATGGACTCTATACTGTAAGAGCAGTGAGACTATGGACTCTTAACTGTAAGAGCAGTGAGACTATGGACTCTTTACTGTAAGAGCAGTGAGACTATGGACTCTATACTGTAAGAGCAGTGAGACTATGGACTATTTACTGTAAGAGCAGTGAGACTATGGACTCTTTACTGTAAGAGCAGTGAGACTATGGACTCTATACTGTAAGAACAGTGAGACTATGGACTCTTTACGGTAAGAGCAGTGAGACTATGGACTCTATACTGTAAGAACAGTGAGACTATGGACTCTTTACGGTAAGAGCAGTGAGACTATGGACTCTTTACTGTAAGAGCAGTGAGACTATGGACTCTTTACTGTAAGAGCAGTGAGACTATGGGCTCTTTACTGTAAGAGCAGTGAGACTATGGACTCTTTACTGTAAGAGCAGTGAGACTATGGACTCTTTACTGTAAGAGCAGTGAGACTATGGACTCTTTACTGTAAGAGCGGTGAGACTACAGACTCTTTACTGTAAGAGCAGTGAGACTATGGACTCTATACTGTAAGAGCAGTGAGACTATGGACTCTTTACTGTAAGAGCTGTGAGACTATGGACTCTTTACTGTAAGAGCAGTGAGACTATGGACTCTTTACTGTAAGAGCAGTGAGACTATGGACTCTATTACTGTAAGAGCAGTGAGACTATGGACTCTATACTGTAAGAGCAGTGAGACTATGGACTCTTTACTGTAAGAGCAGTGAGACTATGGACTCTTTACAGTAAGAGCAGTGAGACTATGGACTCTTTACTGTAAGAGCAGTGAGACTATGGACTCTTTACTGTAAGGGCAGTGAGACTATGGACTCTTTACTGTAAGAGCAGTGAGACTATGGACTCTTTACTGTAAGAGCAGTGAGACTGTGGACTCTACTGTAAGAGCAGTGAGACTATGGACTCTATACTGTAAGAGCAGTGAGACTATGGACTCTTTACAGTAAGAGCAGTGAGACTATGGACTCTATACTGTAAGAGCAGTGAGACTATGGACTCTTTACAGTAAGAGCAGTGAGACTATGGACTCTATACTGTAAGAGCAGTGAGACTATGGACTCTTTACTGTAAGAGCAGTGAGACTATGGACTCTTTACAGTAAGAGCAGTGAGACTATGGACTCTATACTGTAAGAGCAGTGAGACTATGGACTCTTTACTGTAAGAGCAGTGAGACTATGGACTCTATACTGTAAGAGCAGTGAGACTATGGACTCTTTACGGTAAGAGCAGTGAGACTATGGACTCTTTACTGTAAGAGCAGTGAGACTATGGACTCTTTACTGTAAGGGCAGTGAGACTATGGACTCTTTACTGTAAGAGCAGTGAGACTATGGACTCTACTGTAAGAGCAGTGAGACTATGGACTCTTTACTGTAAGAGCAGTGAGACTGTGGACTCTACTGTAAGAGCAGTGAGACTATGGACTCTATACTGTAAGAGCAGTGAGACTATGGACTCTTAACTGTAAGAGCAGTGAGACTATGGACTCTTTACTGTAAGAGCAGTGAGACTATGGACTCTATACTGTAAGAGCAGTGAGACTATGGACTCTATACTGTAAGAGCAGTGAGACTATGGACTCTTTACTGTAAGAGCTGTGAGACTATGGACTCTTTACTGTAAGAGCAGTGAGACTATGGACTCTATACTGTAAGAGCAGTGAGACTATGGACTCTATACTGTAAGAACAGTGAGACTATGGACTCTTTACGGTAAGAGCAGTGAGACTATGGACTCTTTACTGTAAGAGCAGTGAGACTATGGACTCTTTACTGTAAGAGCAGTGAGACTATGGGCTCTTTACTGTAAGAGCAGTGAGACTATGGACTCTTTACTGTAAGAGCAGTGAGACTATGGACTCTTTACTGTAAGAGCAGTGAGACTATGGACTCTTTACTGTAAGAGCGGTGAGACTACAGACTCTTTACTGTAAGAGCAGTGAGACTATGGACTCTTTACTGTAAGAGCAGTGAGACTATGGACTCTTTACTGTAAGAGCTGTGAGACTATGGACTCTTTACTGTAAGAGCAGTGAGACTATGGACTCTTTACTGTAAGAGCAGTGAGACTATGGACTCTATTACTGTAAGAGCAGTGAGACTATGGACTCTATACTGTAAGAGCAGTGAGACTATGGACTCTTTACTGTAAGAGCAGTGAGACTATGGACTCTTTACAGTAAGAGCAGTGAGACTATGGACTCTTTACTGTAAGAGCAGTGAGACTATGGAATCTTTACTGTAAGGGCAGTGAGACTATGGACTCTTTACTGTAAGAGCAGTGAGACTATGGACTCTTTACTGTAAGAGCAGTGAGACTGTGGACTCTACTGTAAGAGCAGTGAGACTATGGACTCTATACTGTAAGAGCAGTGAGACTATGGACTCTTTACAGTAAGAGCAGTGAGACTATGGACTCTATACTGTAAGAGCAGTGAGACTATGGACTCTTTACAGTAAGAGCAGTGAGACTATGGACTCTATACTGTAAGAGCAGTGAGACTATGGACTCTATACTGTAAGAGCAGTGAGACTATGGACTCTTTACAGTAAGAGCAGTGAGACTATGGACTCTATACTGTAAGAGCAGTGAGACTATGGACTCTTTACAGTAAGAGCAGTGAGACTATGGACTCTATACTGTAAGAGCAGTGAGACTATGGACTCTATACTGTAAGAGCAGTGAGACTATGGACTCTTTACAGTAAGAGCAGTGAGACTATGGACTCTATACTGTAAGAGCAGTGAGACTATGGACTCTTTACTGTAAGAGCAGTGAGACTATGGACTCTATACTGTAAGAGCAGTGAGACTATGGACTCTTTACGGTAAGAGCAGTGAGACTATGGACTCTTTACTGTAAGAGCAGTGAGACTATGGACTCTTTACTGTAAGGGCAGTGAGACTATGGACTCTTTACTGTAAGAGCAGTGAGACTATGGACTCTACTGTAAGAGCAGTGAGACTATGGACTCTTTACTGTAAGAGCAGTGAGACTGTGGACTCTACTGTAAGAGCAGTGAGACTATGGACTCTATACTGTAAGAGCAGTGAGACTATGGACTCTTAACTGTAAGAGCAGTGAGACTATGGACTCTTTACTGTAAGAGCAGTGAGACTATGGACTCTATACTGTAAGAGCAGTGAGACTATGGACTCTATACTGTAAGAGCAGTGAGACTATGGACTCTTTACTGTAAGAGCTGTGAGACTATGGACTCTTTACTGTAAGAGCAGTGAGACTATGGACTCTATACTGTAAGAGCAGTGAGACTATGGACTCTATACTGTAAGAACAGTGAGACTATGGACTCTTTACGGTAAGAGCAGTGAGACTATGGACTCTATACTCTAAGAGCAGTGAGACTATGGACTCTTTACTGTAAGAGCAGTGAGACTATGGGCTCTTTACTGTAAGAGCAGTGAGACTATGGACTCTTTACTGTAAGAGCAGTGAGACTATGGACTCTTTACTGTAAGAGCAGTGAGACTATGGACTCTTTACTTTAAGAGCGGTGAGACTACAGACTCTTTACTGTAAGAGCAGTGAGACTATGGACTCTTTACTGTAAGAGCAGTGAGACTATGGACTCTTTACTGTAAGAGCTGTGAGACTATGGACTCTTTACTGTAAGAGCAGTGAGACTATGGACTCTTTACTGTAAGAGCAGTGAGACTATGGACTCTATTACTGTAAGAGCAGTGAGACTATGGACTCTATACTGTAAGAGCAGTGAGACTATGGACTCTTTACTGTAAGAGCAGTGAGACTATGGACTCTTTACAGTAAGAGCAGTGAGACTATGGACTCTTTACTGTAAGAGCAGTGAGACTATGGACTCTTTACTGTAAGGGCAGTGAGACTATGGACTCTTTACTGTAAGAGCAGTGAGACTATGGACTCTTTACTGTAAGAGCAGTGAGACTGTGGACTCTACTGTAAGAGCAGTGAGACTATGGACTCTATACTGTAAGAGCAGTGAGACTATGGACTCTATACTGTAAGAGCAGTGAGACTATGGACTCTTTACTGTAAGAGCAGTGAGACTATGGACTCTATACTGTAAGAGCAGTGAGACTATGGACTCTTTACAGTAAGAGCAGTGAGACTATGGACTCTATACTGTAAGAGCAGTGAGACTATGGACTCTATACTGTAAGAGCAGTGAGACTATGGACTCTTTACAGTAAGAGCAGTGAGACTATGGACTCTATACTGTAAGAGCAGTGAGACTATGGACTCTTTACAGTAAGAGCAGTGAGACTATGGACTCTATACTGTAAGAGCAGTGAGACTATGGACTCTATACTGTAAGAGCAGTGAGACTATGGACTCTTTACAGTAAGAGCAGTGAGACTATGGACTCTATACTGTAAGAGCAGTGAGACTATGGACTCTTTACTGTAAGAGCAGTGAGACTATGGACTCTATACTGTAAGAGCAGTGAGACTATGGACTCTTTACGGTAAGAGCAGTGAGACTATGGACTCTTTACTG
Organism: Bufo bufo; assembly: GCF_905171765.1. NCBI lineage: Eukaryota > Metazoa > Chordata > Amphibia > Anura > Bufonidae > Bufo > Bufo bufo. The sequence goes on from NC_053396.1 coordinate 227,022,000, forward strand.
TAAGAGCAGTGAGACTATGGACTCTTTACTGTAAGGGCAGTGAGACTATGGACTCTTTACTGTAAGAGCAGTGAGACTATGGACTCTACTGTAAGAGCAGTGAGACTATGGACTCTTTACTGTAAGAGCAGTGAGACTGTGGACTCTACTGTAAGAGCAGTGAGACTATGGACTCTATACTGTAAGAGCAGTGAGACTATGGACTCTTAACTGTAAGAGCAGTGAGACTATGGACTCTTTACTGTAAGAGCAGTGAGACTATGGACTCTATACTGTAAGAGCAGTGAGACTATGGACTCTATACTGTAAGAGCAGTGAGACTATGGACTCTTTACTGTAAGAGCTGTGAGACTATGGACTCTTTACTGTAAGAGCAGTGAGACTATGGACTCTATACTGTAAGAGCAGTGAGACTATGGACTCTATACTGTAAGAACAGTGAGACTATGGACTCTTTACGGTAAGAGCAGTGAGACTATGGACTCTTTACTGTAAGAGCAGTGAGACTATGGACTCTTTACTGTAAGAGCAGTGAGACTATGGGCTCTTTACTGTAAGAGCAGTGAGACTATGGACTCTTTACTGTAAGAGCAGTGAGACTATGGACTCTTTACTGTAAGAGCAGTGAGACTATGGACTCTTTACTGTAAGAGCGGTGAGACTACAGACTCTTTACTGTAAGAGCAGTGAGACTATGGACTCTATACTGTAAGAGCAGTGAGACTATGGACTCTTTACTGTAAGAGCTGTGAGACTATGGACTCTTTACTGTAAGAGCAGTGAGACTATGGACTCTATTACTGTAAGAGCAGTGAGACTATGGACTCTATACTGTAAGAGCAGTGAGACTATGGACTCTTTACTGTAAGAGCAGTGAGACTATGGACTCTTTACAGTAAGAGCAGTGAGACTATGGACTCTTTACTGTAAGAGCAGTGAGACTATGGACTCTTTACTGTAAGGGCAGTGAGACTATGGACTCTTTACTGTAAGAGCAGTGAGACTATGGACTCTTTACTGTAAGAGCAGTGAGACTGTGGACTCTACTGTAAGAGCAGTGAGACTATGGACTCTATACTGTAAGAGCAGTGAGACTATGGACTCTATACTGTAAGAGCAGTGAGACTATGCACTCTTTACAGTAAGAGCAGTGAGACTATGGACTCTATACTGTAAGAGCAGTGAGACTATGGACTCTTTACAGTAAGAGCAGTGAGACTATGGACTCTATACTGTAAGAGCAGTGAGACTATGGACTCTATACTGTAAGAGCAGTGAGACTATGGACTCTTAACTGTAAGAGCAGTGAGACTATGGACTCTTTACTGTAAGAGCAGTGAGACTATGGACTCTTTACTGTAAGAGCGGTGAGACTACAGACTCTTTACTGTAAGAGCAGTGAGACTATGGACTCTTTACTGTAAGAGCAGTGAGACTATGGACTCTTTACTGTAAGAGCTGTGAGACTATGGACTCTTTACTGTAAGAGCAGTGAGACTATGGACTCTTTACTGTAAGAGCAGTGAGACTATGGACTCTATTACTGTAAGAGCAGTGAGACTATGGACTCTATACTGTAAGAGCAGTGAGACTATGGACTCTTTACTGTAAGAGCAGTGAGACTATGGACTCTTTACAGTAAGAGCAGTGAGACTATGGACTCTTTACTGTAAGAGCAGTGAGACTATGGAATCTTTACTGTAAGGGCAGTGAGACTATGGACTCTTTACTGTAAGAGCAGTGAGACTATGGACTCTTTACTGTAAGAGCAGTGAGACTGTGGACTCTACTGTAAGAGCAGTGAGACTATGGACTCTATACTGTAAGAGCAGTGAGACTATGGACTCTTTACAGTAAGAGCAGTGAGACTATGGACTCTTTACTGTAAGAGCAGTGAGACTATGGACTCTTTACAGTAAGAGCAGTGAGACTATGGACTCTATACTGTAAGAGCAGTGAGACTATGGACTCTATACTGTAAGAGCAGTGAGACTATGGACTCTTTACAGTAAGAGCAGTGAGACTATGGACTCTATACTGTAAGAGCAGTGAGACTATGGACTCTTTACAGTAAGAGCAGTGAGACTATGGACTCTATACTGTAAGAGCAGTGAGACTATGGACTCTATACTGTAAGAGCAGTGAGACTATGGACTCTTTACAGTAAGAGCAGTGAGACTATGGACTCTATACTGTAAGAGCAGTGAGACTATGGACTCTTTACTGTAAGAGCAGTGAGACTATGGACTCTATACTGTAAGAGCAGTGAGACTATGGACTCTTTACGGTAAGAGCAGTGAGACTATGGACTCTTTACTGTAAGAGCAGTGAGACTATGGACTCTTTACTGTAAGAGCAGTGAGACTATGGACTCTTTACTGTAAGAGCAGTGAGACTATGGACTCTACTGTAAGAGCAGTGAGACTATGGACTCTTTACTGTAAGAGCAGTGAGACTGTGGACTCTACTGTAAGAGCAGTGAGACTATGGACTCTATACTGTAAGAGCAGTGAGACTATGGACTCTTAACTGTAAGAGCAGTGAGACTATGGACTCTTTACTGTAAGAGCAGTGAGACTATGGACTCTATACTGTAAGAGCAGTGAGACTATGGACTCTATACTGTAAGAACAGTGAGACTATGGACTCTTTACGGTAAGAGCAGTGAGACTATGGACTCTTTACTGTAAGAGCAGTGAGACTATGGACTCTTTACTGTAAGAGCAGTGAGACTATGGACTCTTTACTGTAAGAGCAGTGAGACTATGGACTCTTTACTGTAAGAGCAGTGAGACTATGGACTCTTTACTGTAAGAGCAGTGAGACTATGGACTCTACTGTAAGAGCAGTGAGACTATGGACTCTTTACTGTAAGAGCAGTGAGACTGTGGACTCTACTGTAAGAGCAGTGAGACTATGGACTCTTTACTGTAAGAGCAGTGAGACTATGGACTCTTTACTGTAAGAGCTGTGAGACTATGGACTCTTTACTGTAAGAGCAGTGAGACTATGGACTCTATACTGTAAGAGCAGTGAGACTATGGACTCTATACTGTAAGAACAGTGAGACTATGGACTCTTTACGGTAAGAGCAGTGAGACTATGGACTCTTTACTGTAAGAGCAGTGAGACTATGGACTCTTTACTGTAAGAGCAGTGAGACTATGGGCTCTTTACTGTAAGAGCAGTGAGACTATGGACTCTTTACTGTAAGAGCAGTGAGACTATGGACTCTTTACTGTAAGAGCAGTGAGACTATGGACTCTTTACTTTAAGAGCGGTGAGACTACAGACTCTTTACTGTAAGAGCAGTGAGACTATGGACTCTTTACTGTAAGAGCAGTGAGACTATGGACTCTTTACTGTAAGAGCTGTGAGACTATGGACTCTTTACTGTAAGAGCAGTGAGACTATGGACTCTTTACTGTAAGAGCAGTGAGACTATGGACTCTATTACTGTAAGAGCAGTGAGACTATGGACTCTATACTGTAAGAGCAGTGAGACTATGGACTCTTTACTGTAAGAGCAGTGAGACTATGGACTCTTTACAGTAAGAGCAGTGAGACTATGGACTCTTTACTGTAAGAGCAGTGAGACTATGGACTCTTTACTGTAAGGGCAGTGAGACTATGGACTCTTTACTGTAAGAGCAGTGAGACTATGGACTCTTTACTGTAAGAGCAGTGAGACTGTGGACTCTACTGTAAGAGCAGTGAGACTATGGACTCTATACTGTAAGAGCAGTGAGACTATGGACTCTATACTGTAAGAGCAGTGAGACTATGGACTCTTTACAGTAAGAGCAGTGAGACTATGGACTCTATACTGTAAGAGCAGTGAGACTATGGACTCTTTACAGTAAGAGCAGTGAGACTATGGACTCTATACTGTAAGAGCAGTGAGACTATGGACTCTATACTGTAAGAGCAGTGAGACTATGGACTCTTTACAGTAAGAGCAGTGAGACTATGGACTCTATACTGTAAGAGCAGTGAGACTATGGACTCTTTACAGTAAGAGCAGTGAGACTATGGACTCTATACTGTAAGAGCAGTGAGACTATGGACTCTATACTGTAAGAGCAGTGAGACTATGGACTCTTTACAGTAAGAGCAGTGAGACTATGGACTCTATACTGTAAGAGCAGTGAGACTATGGACTCTTTACTGTAAGAGCAGTGAGACTATGGACTCTATACTGTAAGAGCAGTGAGACTATGGACTCTTTACGGTAAGAGCAGTGAGACTATGGACTCTTTACTGTAAGAGCAGTGAGACTATGGACTCTTTACTGTAAGGGCAGTGAGACTATGGACTCTTTACTGTAAGAGCAGTGAGACTATGGACTCTACTGTAAGAGCAGTGAGACTATGGACTCTTTACTGTAAGAGCAGTGAGACTGTGGACTCTACTGTAAGAGCAGTGAGACTATGGACTCTATACTGTAAGAGCAGTGAGACTATGGACTCTTAACTGTAAGAGCAGTGAGACTATGGACTCTTTACTGTAAGAGCAGTGAGACTATGGACTCTATACTGTAAGAGCAGTGAGACTATGGACTCTATACTGTAAGAGCAGTGAGACTATGGACTCTTTACTGTAAGAGCTGTGAGACTATGGACTCTTTACTGTAAGAGCAGTGAGACTATGGACTCTATACTGTAAGAGCAGTGAGACTATGGACTCTATACTGTAAGAACAGTGAGACTATGGACTCTTTACGGTAAGAGCAGTGAGACTATGGACTCTTTACTGTAAGAGCAGTGAGACTATGGACTCTTTACTGTAAGAGCAGTGAGACTATGGGCTCTTTACTGTAAGAGCAGTGAGACTATGGACTCTTTACTGTAAGAGCAGTGAGACTATGGACTCTTTACTGTAAGAGCAGTGAGACTATGGACTCTTTACTGTAAGAGCGGTGAGACTACAGACTCTTTACTGTAAGAGCAGTGAGACTATGGACTCTATACTGTAAGAGCAGTGAGACTATGGACTCTTTACTGTAAGAGCTGTGAGACTATGGACTCTTTACTGTAAGAGCAGTGAGACTATGGACTCTATTACTGTAAGAGCAGTGAGACTATGGACTCTATACTGTAAGAGCAGTGAGACTATGGACTCTTTACTGTAAGAGCAGTGAGACTATGGACTCTTTACAGTAAGAGCAGTGAGACTATGGACTCTTTACTGTAAGAGCAGTGAGACTATGGACTCTTTACTGTAAGGGCAGTGAGACTATGGACTCTTTACTGTAAGAGCAGTGAGACTATGGACTCTTTACTGTAAGAGCAGTGAGACTGTGGACTCTACTGTAAGAGCAGTGAGACTATGGACTCTATACTGTAAGAGCAGTGAGACTATGGACTCTATACTGTAAGAGCAGTGAGACTATGGACTCTTTACAGTAAGAGCAGTGAGACTATGGACTCTATACTGTAAGAGCAGTGAGACTATGGACTCTTTACAGTAAGAGCAGTGAGACTATGGACTCTATACTGTAAGAGCAGTGAGACTATGGACTCTATACTGTAAGAGCAGTGAGACTATGGACTCTTTACAGTAAGAGCAGTGAGACTATGGACTCTATACTGTAAGAGCAGTGAGACTATGGACTCTTTACTGTAAGAGCAGTGAGACTATGGACTCTATACTGTAAGAGCAGTGAGACTATGGACTCTTTACGGTAAGAGCAGTGAGACTATGGACTCTTTACTGTAAGAGCAGTGAGACTATGGACTCTTTACTGTAAGGGCAGTGAGACTATGGACTCTTTACTGTAAGAGCAGTGAGACTATGGACTCTACTGTAAGAGCAGTGAGACTATGGACTCTTTACTGTAAGAGCAGTGAGACTGTGGACTCTACTGTAAGAGCAGTGAGACTATGGACTCTATACTGTAAGAGCAGTGAGACTATGGACTCTATACTGTAAGAGCAGTGAGACTATGGACTCTATACTGTAAGAGCAGTGAGACTATGGACTCTTTACTGTAAGAGCAGTGAGACTATGGACTCTTTATTGTAAGAGCAGTGAGACTATGGACTCTTTACGGTAAGAGCAGTGAGACTATGGACTCTTTTCTGTAAGAGCAGTGAGACTATGGACTCTTTACTGTAAGGGCAGTGAGACTATGGACTCTTTACTGTAAGAGCAGTGAGACTATGGACTCTACTGTAAGAGCAGTGAGACTATGGACTCTTTACTGTAAGAGCAGTGAGACTATGGACTCTTTACTGTAAGAGCAGTGAGACTATGGACTCTTTACAGTAAGAGCAGTGAGACTATGGACTCTATACTGTAAGAGCAGTGAGACTATGGACTCTTTACTGTAAGAGCAGTGAGACTATGGACTCTTTACTGTAAGAGCAGTGAGACTATGGACTCTTTACAGTAAGAGCAGTGAGACTATGGACTCTATACTGTAAGAGCAGTGAGACTATGGACTCTTTACTGTAAGAGCAGTGAGACTATGGACTCTTTACGGTAAGAGCAGTGAGACTATGGACTCTTTACTGTAAGAGCAGTGAGACTATGGACTCTTTACTGTAAGGGCAGTGAGACTATGGACTCTTTACTGTAAGAGCAGTGAGACTATGGACTCTACTGTAAGAGCAGTGAGACTATGGACTCTTTACTGTAAGAGCAGTGAGACTGTGGACTCTACTGTAAGAGCAGTGAGACTATGGACTCTTTACTGTAAGAGCAGTGAGACTATGGACTCTATACTGTAAGAGCAGTGAGACTATGGACTCTTTACTGTAAGAGCAGTGAGACTATGGACTCTTTACAGTAAGAGCAGTGAGACTATGGACTCTATACTGTAAGAGCAGTGAGACTATGGACTCTTTACTGTAAGAGCAGTGAGACTATGGACTCTTTACGGTAAGAGCAGTGAGACTATGGACTCTTTACTGTAAGAGCAGTGAGACTATGGACTCTTTACTGTAAGGGCAGTGAGACTATGGACTCTTTACTGTAAGAGCAGTGAGACTATGGACTCTGTACTGTAAGAGCAGTGAGACTATGGACTCTACTGTAAGAGCAGTGAGACTATGGACTCTTTACTGTAAGAGCAGTGAGACTGTGGACTCTACTGTATGAGCAGTGAGACTATGGACTCTATACTGTAAGAGCAGTGAGACTATGGACTCTATACTGTAAGAGCAGTGAGACTATGGACTCTTTACTGTAAGAGCAGTGAGACTATGGACTCTTTATTGTAAGAGCAGTGAGACTATGGACTCTTTACTGTAAGAGCAGTCAGACTATGGACTCTTTACTGTAAGAGCAGTCAGACTATGGACTCTTTACTGTAAGAGCAGTCAGACTATGGACTCTTTACTGTAAGAGCAGTGAGACTATGGACTCTTTACTGTAAGAGCAGTGAGACTATGGATTCTTTACTGTAAGAACAGTGAGACTATGGACTCTTTACTGTAAGAGCAGTGAGACTATGGACTCTTTACTGTAAGAGCAGTGAGACTATGGACTCTATACTGTAAGAGCAGTGAGACTATGGACTCTTTACTGTAAGAGCAGTGAGACTATGGACTCTTTACTGTAAGAGCAGTCAGACTATGGACTCTTTACTGTAAGAGCAGTGAGACTATGGACTCTTTACTGTAAGAGCAGTGAGACTATGGATTCTTTACTGTAAGAACAGTGAGACTATGGACTCTTTACTGTAAGAGCAGTGAGACTATGGACTCTTTACTGTAAGAGCAGTGAGACTATGGACTCTATACTGTAAGAGCAGTGAGACTATGGACTCTTTACTGTAAGAGCAGTGAGACTATGGACTCTTTACTGTAAGAGCAGTCAGACTATGGACTCTTTACTGTAAGAGCAGTGAGACTATGGACTCTTTACTGTAAGAGCAGTGAGACTATGGATTCTTTACTGTAAGAACAGTGAGACTATGGACTCTTTACTGTAAGAGCAGTGAGACTATGGACTCTTTACTGTAAGAGCAGTGAGACTATGGACTCTATACTGTAAGAGCAGTGAGACTATGGACTCTTTACTGTAAGAGCAGTGAGACTATGGACTCTTTACTGTAAGAGCAGTGAGACTATGGACTCTTTACTGTAAGAGCAGTGAGACTATGGATTCTTTACTGTAAGAACAGTGAGACTAAGGACTCTTTACTGTAAGAGCAGTGAGACTATGGACTCTATACTGTAAGAGCAGTGAGACTATGGACTCTTTACTGTAAGAGCAGTGAGACTATGGACTCTTTACTGTAAGAGCAGTGAGACTGTGGACTCTTTACTGTAAGAGCAGTGAGACTATGGACTCTTTACTGTAAGAGCAGTGAGACTATTGACTCTTTACGGTAAGAGCAGTGAGACTATGGACTCTATACTGTAAGAGCAGTGAGACTATGGACTCTTTACTGTAAGAGCAGTGAGACTATGGACTCTATACAGTAAGAGCAGTGAGACTATGGACTCTTTACGGTAAGAGCAGTGAGACTATGGACTCTTTACGGTAAGAGCAGTGAGACTATGGACTCTTTACTGTAAGAGCAGAGAGACTATGGACTCTTTAATGTAAGAGCAGTGAGACTATGGACTCCTTACTGTAAAAGCAGTGAGACTATGGACTCTTTACTGTAAGAGCAGTGAGACTATGGACTCTATACTGTAAGAGCAGTGAGACTATGGACTCTTTACTGTAAGAGCAGTGAGACTATGAGACTATATACTGTAAGAGCAGTGAGACTATGGACTCTTTACTGTAAGAGCAGTGAGACTATGGGCTCTTTACTGTAAGAGCAGTGAGACTATGGGCTCTTTACTGTAAGAGCAATGAGACTATGGACTCTTTACTGTAAGAGCAGTGAGACTATGGACTCTTTACTGTAAGAGCAGTGAGACTATGAACTCTTTACTGTAAGAGCAGTGAGACTATGGACTCTTTACTGTAAGAGCAGCGAGACTATGGACTCTTTACTGTAAGAGCAGTGAGACTATGGACTCTTTACTGTAAGAGCAGTGAGACTATGGACTCTTTACTGTAAGAGCAGTGAGACTATGGACTCTATACTGTAAGAGCAGTGAGACTATGGACTCTTTACTGTAAGAGCAGTGAGACTATGGACTCTATACTGTAAGAGCAGTGAGACTATGGACTGTTTACTGTAAGAGCAGTGAGACTATGGACTCTATACTGTAAGAGCAGTGAGACTATGGACTCTTTACTGTAAGAGCAGTGAGACTATGGACTCTTTACTGTAAGAGCAGTGAGACTATGGACTGTTTACTGTAAGAGCAGTGAGACTATGGACTCTTTACTGTAAGAGCAGTGAGACTATGGACTCTTTACTGTAAGAGCAGTGAGACTATGGACTCTTTACTGTAAGAGCAGTGAGACTATGGACTCTTTACTGTAAGAGCAGTGAGACTATGGACTCTTTACTGTAAGAGCAGTGAGACTATGGACTCTTTACTGTAAGAGCAGTGAGACTGTGGACTCTTTACTGTAAGAGCAGTGAGACTATGGACTGTTTACTGTAAGAGCAGTGAGACTATGGACTCTTTACTGTAGGAGCAGTGAGACAATGGACTCTATACTGTAGGAGCGGTGAGACTATGGACTCTATATTGTAGGAGCGGTGAGACTATGGACTCTTTACTGTAAGAGCAGTGAGACTATGGACTATATACTGTAGGAGCGGTGAGACTATGGACTCTATACTGTAGGAGCGGTGAGACTATGGACTCTTTACTGTAAGAGCAGTGAGACTATGGACTCTTTACTGTAAGAGCAGTGAGACTATGGACTCTTTACTGTAGGAGCAGTGAGACTATGGACTCTATACTGTAAGAGCAGTGAGACTATGGACTCTTTACTGTAAGAGCAGTGAGACTATGGACTCTTTACTGTAAGAGCAGTGAGACTATGGACTCTTTACTGTAGGAGCAGTGAGACTATGGACTCTATACTGTAGGAGCAGTGAGACTGTGGACTCTTTACTGTAAGAGCAGTGAGACTATGGACTCTATACTGTAAGAGCAGTGAGACTATGGACTCTATACTGTAAGAGCAGTGAGACTATGGACTCTTTACTGTAGGAGCAGTGAGACTATGGACTCTATACTGTAGGAGCAGTGAGACTATGGACTCTTTACTGTAAGAGCAGTGAGACTATGGACTCTATACTATACGAGCAGTGAGACTATGGACACTTTACTGTAAGAGCAGTGAGACTATGGTCTCTTTACTGTAAGAGCAGTGAGACTATGGACTCTATACTGTAAGAGCAGTGAGACTATGGACTCTTTACTGTAAGAGCAGTGAGACTATGGACTCTTTACTGTAAGAGCAGTGAGACTATGGACTCTTTACTGTATGAGCAGTGAGACTATGGACTCTTTACTGTATGAGCAGTGAGACTATGGACTCTTTACTGTAAGAGCAGTGAGACTATGGACTCTTTACTGTATGAGCAGTGAGACTATGGACTCTTTACTGTAAGAGCAGTGAGACTATGGACTCTTTACTGTAAGAGCAGTGAGACTATGGACTCTTTACTGTAAGAGCAGTGAGACTATGGACTCTTTACTGTAAGAGCAGTGAGACTATGGACTCTTTACTGTAAGAGCAGTGAGACTATGGACTCTTTACTGTAAGAGCAGTGAGACTATGGACTCTTTACTGTAAGAGCAGTGAGACTATGGACTCTATACTGTAAGATCAGTGAGACTATGGACTCTTTACTGTAAGAGCAGTGAGACTATGGACTCTATACTGTAAGAGCAGTGAGACTATGGACTCTTTACTGTAAGAGCAGTGAGACTATGGACTCTTTACTGTAAGAGCAGTGAGACTATGGACTCTTTACTGTAAGAGCAGTGAGACTATGGACTCTTTACTGTAAGAGCGGTGAGACTATGGACTCTTTACTGTAAGAGCAGTGAGACTTGAGGAGGTGGTGATAGTGAATTGACTAAAGGAGTCCAGGAGGGGCCTGGATGGATTTCTGCAGTGTAATAATATTCTAAGTCATTGTCACTAGAGGGGGGTCGTTGATCCAGGGAGTTTTTCTGATGCCTGATTGGAGTCGGGAAGAATATTTTTTCCTTTAAAATGAGGAAAATTGGCTTCTACCTCATGACTGTTTTTTGCCTTCCTTTGGATCAACTTTGCAGGATAACAGACCGAACTGGATGGAAAGAGGTCGTTTTACAGCCTCACAAACTGCATTATTTGTTTTATAACTCACCCAAAACCCAGCAATATATACAGAACACAGGTTCTCGGTTCCCTCCCGAAAAGGGACCTCATCATATCTAACAATCAATAACTTTTAATATTCAATTTAAAATTGGAATATCAAATACAAGTACAGAACAATGTGCAGCCTGTGAGTTGTGAATGAATGAAGTACAAGACCTGCAGAATGACGACGGCAGATACGGCCCCGGTCCACCCTCGTTCCTGTGTCTCTTGGGACAGACGTGTGTACATCCCAGGCCAGTTCACATTCACTTACTGGTGATTTCCAACCACATCTGATGGGGGTTTGTTCCAAGCCTTGACTACTCTTGGTGTAACAATATTTCCTGACATTGGATCTCATCTTCCCTCCTACAAACTTTACAATATGCCCCCTGTTCTTGTGCTGAGTTTCCCTATTCAACATACTTAAAGGGAATGTGTCATCAGAAAATGACTTAAATTAAATTTTTATGTTAAAAATATATAATTTTTAGAGTTTTGTTTTATACTTTTCTATGTCACTATCCATATATTTTTTTTAAATGTGAATAATCCAGCAATTTTCACATTGGCTACAAGTTTTAATAATAGGTCATGATTTTCTGCTCTGTACCGGTAACTTTTCAGTAGATAATATCATTATCACCACAGGCAAGATTACAATGACAAGTACCACATCTTTAGAGATAACACAAAATCCACCATTCACAACAGGGGCCCCTCTGATTTAAGCAATAGGTCGTATGCTGATGACACGTTCCCTTTAAGGCCCCTTTCACACGGGCGAGTTTTCCACGCCGGTGTAATGCGTGAGTTGAACGCATTGCACCCGCACTAAATCCGGACCCATTCATTTCTATGAGGCTGTTGACATGAGCGGTGATTTTCACGCTTTACTTGTGCGTTGCGTGAAAATCGCAGCATGTTCTATATTCAGCGTTTTTTACGCAACGCAGGCCCCATAGAATTGAATGGAGCTGCGTGAAAATCGCAAGCATCCGCAAGCAAGTGCGGATGCAGTGCGATTTTCACGCACGGTTGCTAGGAGACAATTGGGATGGAGACCCGATCATTATTATTTTCCCTCATAACATGGTTATAAGGGAAAATAATAGCATTCTGAATACAGAATGCAAAGTAAAACAGCGCTGGAGGGGTTAAAAAAAAATAATAATAATTTAACCCACCTTAATCCACTTGCTCGCGATGTCGGCATCTCCTTCTGTCCCCTTTACTGAATAGGACCTGTGGTGAGCATTAATTATAGCTCAAGGACCTTTGATGACGTCACTCCGGTCATCACATGGTACGTCACATGAATGCATAGTACAATAGCGCTGGAAGGGTTAAAAGAAATAATAATACTATAACTCACCTTAATCCACTTGATCGCGCAGCCGGCATCACTTCTGTCTTCTTCTTTGCTGTGCACAGGAAAAGGACCTTTGATGACGTCACTGCGCTCATCACATGGTCCGTCACATGATCCATCACCATGGTAAAAAGATCATGTGATGGACCATGTGATGAGCGCAGTGACGTCATCAAAGGTCCTATTCCTCAAAGAAGAAGACAGAAGACAAGCCGGGCTGCGCGAACAAATGGATTAAGGTGAGTTAAATTATTATTAATTTTTTTTTAACCCCTCCAGCGCTATTGTACTATGTATTCTGTATTCAGAATGCTATTATTTTCCCTTATAACCATGTTATAAGGGGAAATATTACAATCTACACTACAACTAACCCAAACCTGAACTTCTGTGAAGAAGTCCGGGTTCGGGTCTAGGTACCACATTCAGTTTTTTATCACGCGCGTGCAAAACACATTGCACTCGCGCGATAAAAACTGAACAACGGAACGCAATCACAGTCAAAACTGACTGCAATTGCGTACCTACTCGCACGGGTTTGACCTTATCCGGACACGCTCGTCTGCAAGGGGCCTAAAGGTTTTGATAATGTCCCCTTTCCCTTCTTCCCCCAGGCTATACAGATTAGGTCGAAGTCTCTCCCTATATGTTTCATAAATATTTCATTTTCACAAGAGTTAAAAAGCACCAAACAAATTCTTATATTTTTAATTCTTACTTGACATATTCTGCAGCGCTGTACAGACATTCTCATCACTCTGTCCCCCGTGGAGCTCACAATCTAAATTCCCTAGTATGTCTGTGGGGGAAACCGGAGTACCCGGAAGAGACCCACCCAAACACGGGGAGAACATACATTCTCTATGCAGATGTTGGCCTTTGTCAGATTTGAATCGAAGATCCCAGAGCTGCAATGCATCACTGCTAACCACTGAGCCACCACTAACCACTGCTAACCACTGAGCCACCACTAACCACTGCTAACCACTGAGCCACCACTAACCACTGCTAACCACTGAGCCACCACTAACCACTGCTAACCACTGAGCCACCACTAACCACTGAGCCACCACTAACCACAGCTAACCACTGAGCCACTACTAACCACTGCTAACCACTGAGCCACCACTAACCACTGCTAACCACTGAGCCACCACTTACCACTGAGCCACCACTTACCACTGAGCCACCGTGCTGTCCTACATAGTGTTATGAATGCATGCTTCACAAGTGTCCTTCTTTTGGAGGGACAGTCCCTCTTTTTGACCCAAGTCCCTCTGTCCCTCTTCGAAACTCGCACCATTTTGCAAGGAAGTTCAGTCAGTTTTGTCTGCAATTGCGTTTAGTTGTCCTGTTTTTTCTGCGCAGGTGCAATGCGTTTCGATGTGTTTTTCACGCGCGTGATAAAAAACTGAAGGTTTACAAACAACATCTCTTAGCAACTAACAGTGAAAAACGCATCGTACCCGCACTTGCTTGTGGATGAAATGCGTTTTCCACTAAAGCTCCTTTCACTTCTATGGGCACAGTGCTGCGTAAAAAATTCTGAATATAGAACATGCTGGGTTTTTTCATGCAGAACTGTTGTACACAGACCCATTGAAATGAATGGGTCAGAATTCAGTGCGGGTGCTGCACCTGAGGGGTTAATTGTGCGGATCACAGCCCCCTGTAAGAGATCGGGTGCTGTCAGGCAGCAGGGGGCAGTCACTATGGGAACGCCTCTGTGTTAGAATATACTGTCGGATCTGAGTTTTCACGATCGTGAAAACTCAGATCTGTAAAAGCTGTTATGCAGACGGATCCGCCCTGAACGGATACCAACGTTTGCATTTATAGGTGCGGATCCATCTGTGCAGATACCAGACAGATCCGCACCTAGCGCAGGTGTGAAAGTAGCCTAACTGATCCCCGGCTGCTGCAATTGTGACGGAGTCAGTAATTATGCTGTGGGCAGAGTTAGAGGCATGGCCTAGCACAGAAAAAATGTAAGCAATATGCAATTTTCAAAAGTTGGGAGGTATGTACTGTAAATGACAACATTATACAGACAATAACAGTGTAAAATCATTTATAAGAGAATTATGACTGAAAGTCCAGGTGACTTCTAAACTCCATGATACAAATTATGTATAAACAGCTACTTCACTGTGTACATACATTACTTATCCTGTACTGATCCAGAGTTACATCCTGTATTATACTCCAGAGCTGCACTCACTATTCTGCTGGTGGAGTCACTGTGTACATACATTACTTATCCTGTACTGATCCTGAGTTACATCCTGTATTATACTCCAGAGCTGCACTCACTATTCTGCTGGTGCAGTCACTGTGTATATACATTACTTATCCTGTACTGATCCTGAGTTCCATCCTGTATTATACTCCAGAGCTGCACTCACTATTCTGCTGGTGCAGTCACTGTGTACATACATTACTTATCCTGTACTGATCCAGAGTTACATCCTGTATTATACTCCAGAGCTGCACTCACTATTCTGCTGGTGCAGTCACTGTGTACATACATTACTTATCCTGTACTGATTCAGAGTTACATCCTGTATTATACTCCAGAGCTGCACTCACTATTCTGCTGGTGCAGTCACTGTGTACATACATTACTTATCCTGTACTGATCCTGAGTTACATTCTGTATTATACTCCAGAGCCGCACTCACTATTCTGCTGGTGCAGTCACTGTGTACATACATTACTTATCCTGTACTGATCCTGAGTTACATTCTGTATTATACTCCAGAGCTGCACTCACTATTCTGCTGGTGCAGTCACTGTGTACGTTATATTACTTATCCTGTACTGATCCTGAGTTACATCCTGTATTATACTCCAGAGCTGCACTCACTATTCTGCTGGTGCAGTCACTGTGTACATACATTACTTATCCTGTACTGATCCTGAGTTACATCCTGTATTATACTCCAGAGCTGCACTCACTATTCTGCTGGTGCAGTCACTGTGTACATACATTACTTATCCTGTACTGATCCTGAGTTACATCCTGTATTATACTCCAGAGCTGCACTCACTATTCTGCTGGTGCAGTCACTGTGTACATACATTACTTATCCTGTACTGATCCTGAGTTACATCCTGTATTGTACTCCAGAGCTGCACTCACTATTCTGCTGGTGCAGTCACTGTGTACATACATTACTTATCCTGTACTGATCCTGAGTTACATCCTGTATTATACTCCAGAGCTGCACTCACTATTCTGTTGGTGCAGTCACTGTGTACATACATTACTTATCCTGTACTGATCCTGAGTTACATCCTGTATTATACTCCAGAGCTGCACTCACTATTCTGCTGGTGCAGTCACTGTGCACATACATTACTTATCCTGTACTGATCCTGAGTTACATCCTGTATTATACTCCAGAGCTGCACTCACTATTCTGCTGGTGCAGTCACTGTGTACATACATTACTTATCCTGCACTGATCCTGAGTCACATCCTATATTATACTCCAGAGCTGCACTCACTATTCTGCTGGTGCAGTCACTGTGTACATACATTACTTATCCTGTACTGATCCTGAGTTACATCCTGTATTATACTCCAGAGCTGCACTCACTATTCTGCTGGTGCAGTCACTGTGTACATACATTACTTATCCTGTACTGATCCTGAGTTACATCCTGTATTATACTCCAGAGCTGCACTCACTATTCTCCTGGTACAGTTACTGTGTACATACATTACTTATCATGTACTGATCCTGAGTTACATCCTGTATTATAGTCCAGAGTGGAGTGAGCGATACAAGAGAACGCGCAGGGAGGGGGAGTTGGTGATCCAAAAGAACAGGCAGGGAGGTGGAGTGGGCGATACAAGAGAAGGAGCAGGGAGGGGGAGTGGGCGATACAAGAGTAGGAGCAGGGAGGGGGAGTGGGTGATCCAAAAGAACGGGCAGTGAGGTGGAGGGTTCAAAACAAGAGAAGGAGCAGGGAGAGGAAGTTGGGGATGGAGGAGAAAAGTCAGGGAGGTGGAGTCGGAGATGCAAGAGAACAAGCAGGGAAGTGGAGTGGGCGATACAAGATAACGGGAAGGGAGGCGAGTGGGCGATCCAAGAGAACTGGCAGGGAGGTGGAGTGGGTGATGCAAGAAAAGAAGCAGGGAGGGGGAGTGGGCGATACAGGAGAACGGGCAGGGAGGTGGAGTGGGCGATACAAGAGAACGGGCAGGGAGGTGGAGTGGGCGATCCAAAAGAACAGGCAGGTAGGTCGAGTGGGCAATCCAAGAGAATGGGCAGGGAGGTGGAGTGGGCAATACAAGAGAAGGAGCAGGAGGTGGAGTGCGCGATACAAGAGAACAGGCAGGGAGGTGGAGTGGGCGATACAAAAGAATGGCAGGGAAGTGGAGTAGGCAATGCAAGAGAGTGGTCAGGGAGGTGTAGTGGGCGATACAAAAGAAGGAGCAGGGAGATGGAGTGGGCGATACAAGAGAAGGAGCAGAGAGGGGGAGTGGGCGATAGAAGAGAAGGAGCAGGGAGGGAGAGTGTGTGATACAAGAGAAGGAGCAGGGAGGGGGAGTGGGCAATACAAGAGAAGGAGCAGGGAGGGAGAGTGGGCGATACAAGAGAAGGAGCAGCGAGGTGAAGTGGGTAATCCAAGAGAACAGGCAGGGAGGTTGAGTGGGCGATACAAGAGAAGGAGCAGGGAGGGAGAGTGGGCGATACAAGAGAAGGAGCAGGGAGAGGGAGTGGGCGATACAAGAGAAGGAGCAGGGAGGGGGAGTGGGCGATACAAGAGAATGGGCAGGGAGGGAGAGTAGGCAATACAAGAGAAAAAGCAGGGAAAGGGAGTGGGCGAAACAAGAGAAGGAGCAGGGAGGGGAAGGGGGCGATACAAGAGAAGGAGCAGCGAGGTGAAGTGGGCGATCCAAGAGAAGGGGCAGGGAGGTGGAGTGGGTGATGCAAGAGAACCGGCAGGGAGGTGGAGTGGGCGATACAAAAGAAGGAACAGGGCGGGGGAGTGGGCGATACAGGAGAACAGGCAGGGAGGGGGAGTGGGCGATACATGAAAAGGAGCAGGGAGGTGGAGTGGTTGATACAAGAGAAGGAGCAGCGAGATTGAGTGGGCGATACAAGAGAAGGAGCAGGGAGGGAGAGTGGGCGATACAAGAGAAGGAGCAGGGAGAGGGAGTGGGCGATACAAGAGAAGGAGCAGGGAGGGGGAGTGGGCGATACAAGAGAATGGGCAGGGAGGGAGAGTGGTCGATATAAGAGAAGGAGCAGCGAGGTGGAGTGGGCGATACAAGAAAAGAAGCAGGGAGATGGAGTGGGCGATAAAAGAGATGGAGCAGCGAGGTCTAGTAAGCGATACAAGAGAAGAAGCAGGGAGGGAGAGTGGGCGATAAAAGAGAAGGAGCAGGGAGGTGGAGTGGGCGATCCAAGAGATGGAGCAGCGAGGTGGAGTGGGTGATACAAGAGAAGGAGCAGCGAGGTCTAGTAAGCGATACAAGAGAAGAAGCAGGGAGGGAGAGTGGGCGATAAAAGAGAAGGAGCAGGGAGGTGGAGTGGGCGATCCAAGAGATGGAGCAGCGAGGTGGAGTGGGTGATACAAGAGAAGGAGCAGCGAGGTCTAGTAAGCGACACAAGAGAAGAAGCAGGGAGGGAGAGTGGGCGATAAAAGAGAAGGAGCAGGGAGGTGGAGTGGGCGATCCAAGAGATGGAGCAGCGAGGTGGAGTGGGTGATACAAGAGAAGGAGCAGGGAGATGGAGTGGGTGATACAAGAGAAGAAGTAGGGAGGGAGAGTGGGCGATAAAAGAGAAGAAGCAGGGAAGATGGAGTGGGCAATACAAGAGAAGAAGCAGGGAGGGAGAGTGGTCGATATAAGAGAAGGAGCAGCGAGGTGGAGTGGGCGATACAAGAAAAGAAACAGGGAGATGGAGTGGGCGATAAAAGAGAAGGAGCAGCGAGGTCTAGTAAGCGATACAAGAGAAGAAGCAGGGAGGGAGAGTGGGCGATAAAAGAGAAGGAGCAGCGAGGTGGAGTGGGCAATACAAGAGAAGAAGCAGGGAGGGAGAGTGGGCGATAAAAGAGAAGGAGCAATGAGATGGAGTGGGCAATACAAGAGAAGGAGCAGGAAGGGGGAGTGAGCGATAGAAGAGAAGGAGCAGAGAGGTGGAGTGGGCGATCCAAGAGAACGGGCAGGGAGGTGGAGTGGGCGATACAGGATAACAGACAGGGAGATCACCTGGAGGTGCTTGTCCTGGCTGAGAGGGAAATTAATTTACAAAATGCCACTGGAAGTATACAAGCAAGAGCTGCTACCGGAGACCAAAAAACAGGAAACTGGTGGCAAATATGGAGAAATGTTATTTGGGGGCCTCATAGGCTACAAAAAATGAGATTTATTCGTATGTCAGTATTAAAGCCCCTTTAATAAACCCACCCATTGGCCCCATATGGAGACACTACATATATAATCTATACCGTGGAGATCCAGAGGGGTTTTAAGACTTTCTACATGTCTTCAGTCAGTACTACAAGGGTGTTCATCTCAGCAAACCAAATGATAATTACTATGTCGCTGCAGTTTGTGGTGTAACTGGAGAAGCCTGTCTTGGTAAGGTTCTTGTCTGTTAAATGTGAGAGGTGGTAAACATGGCTCGCCCGTCGGGTCTTAATCAATGTTCTGAGCTGCTTTTACTTGTTGTTGAGAATGATGACCTTTCCGTGCCCTGACCCACGGCCGACCTGGGCCCATCATCCCACTGACTGCACTACCACCCTCACCTACCTGCCCCGGCCTTGACCCATGTCAGCACGATCTCACCTCATCCTCCGGATCAGAAAGTCCATCAGTCCATTAAGCAAAGCGAGAAAAGAAGATGCAGTAAACACCTCCGAGCTCCACTGTGCAGCCGCTAATGTCAGGTATTAAAGGGTCACTCCGGTCTCCTGTGTATAAAGCTTAATGGGGTTATTTATATTCTTATTTAAAAGGCTCCCCGTCGTGGAAAATAATAAGCCAATATCCCTCTGACTGATCCCCTGCCGCTCCCGATGCTTTACGTCCCCCGACAGTCTATGCTTCCTGGTCCCTCTCGAGGAGGGTCAGCTCCGCGGCCCGTGATTGAATAAGCGGACGTTTCCTTTATATTAAGAGAGACCAGAAAGCAGCGGCAGGGAACCACGAAGGGAGCGGAGAATATTGATTTTTTTTTTTTTTACACGTTATTTTGTGATTTTTTGTTAATATACATTTGGTGGGTTAGTAAGAAGTAGAGGACAGACTGAGGGGAGTGTGAGCACAGGATCAGAGTACACTGGCTCACGGCCTATGGAGCACTCTGCAGAAGTGGAGGAGTGGCGGGAGGGCGGTGGGCACCGTTGCACAGGGAACGGTGTGGCAGGCGCAGCACCATGAAGTGCCTTTTGCGCTGTGGCATTAGAAGAATTTTGATATCTCTGACTTATAATCTAACCAGACTGTCTTTCTCTCAAGGGAACGAATGTCCTCAGTGAACAATTCAAAGTATTTGCTAAGGAGCATTTAAACTAGAAAAGGGGGGCAAAAGAGTGATAATCCAGCAGTCCAATTGCCCCCCGGAACAATGCCAGAAGATGCCAGTTGCACATAGGTTAAGAAATGACAAGCTCAGATTCTTGTCTACAAATGCTCGCAGTGTAGGGAATAAGATCAATGAACTTGAGGCTATAATGGCATCTGAGAATATAGATTTAGTGGCTGTTACTGAGACGTGGTTCAATGGGAGTAATGACTGGGATATAACAATACCAGGGTTCTCTCTATATAGGAAAGACAGAGAAGGCAAGAAAGGGGGAGGGGTGGCCCTGTATGTGAAAGATATTATAAAATCTAATTTAATACAAGTCAGCGAGACCAATTTAGAGTCAGTTTGGGTTACGTTGCAGCTTGATAATCATAAGGTAACTCGTGTAGGTGTGATATATAGACCACCTGGCCAAGTCAAAGATTTAGATGATCTACTATTTGAGGAAATAGCTAAAATGGCATTGAAAGGGGAAGTTATTATTATGGGAGACTTTAATCTTCCAGATGTAAACTGGAAAACCAAAATTGCTAGTTCTGCCAGGAGTAGATATTCTAAATTCCCTACTGGGATGATCTCTACAGCAAGTAGTTGAGGAGCCAACCCGGAAGGAGGCCATTTTAGATTTAGTATTCACAAATGGGAATTTGGTATCTGATATTACTGTAGGGGAAAGCTTGGGATCTAGTGATCACCAGTCAGTGTGGTTTACTATAAGTACAGTGACTGAGTCACACCACACAAAAACTAAAGTTTTCGATTTTAGAAAATCTGACTTTTCTAAAATTAGATTAGTGTTATACGAGTCCCTATCAGATTGGAACAGTTTCAATGGAGTCCAGGAGAAATGGGACTACTTAAAAGTGGCACTATTGAAGGCAACAGAAAATTGCATTAGGCTTGTCAGTAAAAGCAAAAAAAGGAAGAGACCACTGTGGTACTCAGCAGAAGTGGCCAGAATCATTAAAAACAAAATGATAGCATTTAGTAATTATAAAAAAAACAAAAAATGAGAATTACAGGGAAATTTCTAAGATTAGGCAGAGAGAGGCCAAACAAGTTATAAGATCTTCTAAAGCACAGGCAGAAGAGAAATTAGCTCAGTCAGTAAAATAAGGCGAGAAGACATTCTTCAGATACATAAATGAAAAAAGGAAACTAAAACAAGGAATTACCAAATTAAAAACCAAAGAAGGAAGGTATATGGAAGAAGATAAAGAACTAGCTGACGGCCTCAATGAATTCTTCTGTTCAGTTTTTACAAAGAAAAATGAAGGAAAAGGACCTCAGTTAGGAAGGAAGACTAATGAATCTGTTGATGCATGTGTCTTTACAGAGGAAGAGGTTCTAAGTCAGCTGTCTAAAATTACTACAAATAAGTCACAGGGGCCTGATGGGATACACCCAAAGCTATTAAAAGAGCTCAGCGCTGAACTAGCAAAACCATTAACAGATTTATTTAACCAATCACTGGTAACAGGAGTCGTCCCAGAAGATTGATCTAATGGCCTTCCCCATAACCAGGGCACAGTGTATCTTTTCTTCTCCTATCACTCTGATGTAGGAGCAGTGACCATAACCATAACTACTGGAAACTGAAAAGTGATGACGTTCTATTTTCTTGCACTTTCCGAAATCATGAGGTACAAAACATCTGGGTATCTGAGTCTCTTATCCAACTCTCCCACCTTGGCCTCACATTTTCAGGTATGGTCTCGTCCCATCCCAACTTCTGTCTGCATAATTCTTGTAGTATTTATTTTGCTCTGAGGATTACTGGGGCCAAGAATCCCAATGGATCAAATATAGAAGCCACTGCGTAAAGAATGGTGCGTCTAGTTGCAACTTTCTCCTCAATAGATACTTCAAAGAAGAACTTGTCGTTCTCTACATTCCATCCTAATCCAAGTACGTTCTGGACTGGAAGATGATCATAATTGAGATCTATATTCTTCATTGTTAGTGCACGTTCAGAGTCACTGATGGATTCCAGTACCTCTCTGTTGTTTGAGATGAATTTGTGAAGGCGCAGGTTTCCTCTTGCGCATAACTCTTGGCTTTCTTTCACTAGTTTGATTGCAGATTCTGTGGACTCTAGACTTATGAGACCATCATCTACATAAAAGTTTTTCTTCAGAAAATTTGCTGCGGATGGGCAATCCTTTTCATTTTGATTGGCCAGGTACTTCATACCATAATTGGCACAACCTGGAGACAATGCTGCTCCAAACAAGTGTACTTTCATTCTGTATGCTGCTGGCTCTGTATTTGTATCTCCGTCCTCCCACCATAGAAACCTCAGGAAGTATCTTCATTTTTCCCGTGAAACTTGTGGAACATCTTTTTAACGTCACACATGACCGCTACGGGATATTTTCTGAATCTACAAAGTACTCCAGGCAGAGTGTTTGTAAGATCTGGTCCTTTTAGTAGATGATCATTTAATGCAACACCATTGTACTTTTCTGAGCAATCAAATATTACTCTAATCTTATCTGGTGTCTTTGAGTGGTAAACACCTTGAAGTGGGATGTACCACACTTCTCCGTCTTTAGGCTGATTAATAACTTTCTCTGCATGCCCTTCTTTTAGGATGCCTTCCATGAATTTTAAATAATCATTCTTGAGTTTGGGATCTCTTCCCATCCTTTTTTTCAAACATTTCAATCTTGCTAGGGAAATATTTCTGTTATTTGGCAGACGTTCTCTAAAGGGTAAGGGCATTTCAAGGTGACCTTGTTGATTCTGCTGAATACTTTCTTCTAGAGTGTGTATGAACTTTATGTCTTCTTGGGATATACTCTTTTCTTTAGAACTTATATCTGCAAAGTCGTATTCAAGGATCTTGATTACTTTTGCTGGACTTACAGTTGGTAACTCTTGGACAGATATTCGATGACACAATCCTGTCAACTGTCTTGAGTTTGTGATCTGCTGTTTTCCTCCAACAACACCCCACCCTAGATCAGTTTGAACAGCATAGGGTTCACCCTTTCCTCCTGTGATTACCTTTCGTGGTACGAAGGCTTCGGGACAATCATAACCTATCAACAGTCCAACACCAAACTCCTTCAGCAAGGACATTTCATGAGATATGTGTCACGGCTGAGGATGGGGGAAATCCTCAGCCGTGTGGAGCCAGGTGATGTTATGGCTGCTTGACCAAGAAGACAGGATTAGGGAGCAGGTCACCTCCTAAACGCATCCCTAACCTGACCCTGACTCCTAGCTACATGAGCCAACCTTGATGGTAGGAGGGCTCATGCTCCGGAACCTAGAAGTCCCTGCTAGCCCTCAAGATGGCCCTAAGCTAGGAGCTGAGTAAGACAACCCACTCCTCCTAAGCACGGAGGAGCAGGAGTCTCAACGGCCAAGCTGCTGGAAAAGGGGAAACATAAACTATGACCACAGTGGTGGCTCTCATAGGCGGATGGAAAACACAGGAGGCTGCTTCAGCTAGCAAGACTGAGCCCTGCTAGAGAGAGGGTCTATATAGGCCAAAGTGACCACACCCAAAGGTTGGACACACCCAGTGACATCACACACACACTGGGAAGGAAGTTAACCCTTCCAGTACCACAGAAGGGAAAGACACATAAATGGGAAGTGCACACAATACATACAACGTGCATAACATACACACACCTAACATAAAGGTTGCTAGGTGTGACCGCATGCCAGGGCAGCAAGCTGCCTAGCGACGCTCAGGCTGCTCTGCTGCAAAATACAACACTGGTTGCCCGCGGCAACCACAAGTGAGGCCACAGACAAGCGGCCCTCACCCGTGGTTGAACACCCATACAAAACCGCAGGCAACTGCATGCGGTAAAGGAGTCACGGTCATGGGCATGGCCGTGACAATATGACAGATAGGTGCTCCCATTCATTGGCTATTTCACAGGTAGGTATGCGATCTTGATTTAGAGGTATATCGTCTTTTGTATAAGCTGGAGGTAGATCTAATGTACAGTTTGAATGAAGTCCTCTAACTCTCAGTCCTTTGACCCTTTGACTGTTCACTAATGTGTCTCTCCCCGCCATTGTGGTGAGTTTGAGCTTCCCTGGTTCTGTAGCCACTTGTAATTTCTTGCAGATTTCTTGATCAATGAAGGTGACGTCACTCTGGGCATCCATTAGCGCATAGGCGTATACCTTCTACTTCCTCCTTTTAGGATTTGAAATGCACACTGGTACAACTATTGATGTGCCGGTGCTTTCTCCTTCCCTCGCTCTGCAAGAGAATACTGATACTTTCTTTCCTTCCTCAGTATCTTTAGGTATTGAGGATTTATCTTTCTTTGGACGTTCTTCATGTAGTGGTGTAGGATGGCGTCCTGTACAAACGCTGCATGTGGCCTTTTTCTTACATTCCTTAGTAACATGGCCTTTTCTTAGATAGAAACACAGTTGGTTCTCAAGTACAAACATTTTCTTTTCTTCTGGGGACTTCTCCTTCAATTGTTGGCACTTGTGTATGGAATGGTTCTCTCCACAGAACATACACTTGAAGGTAGTCTGAAGATTTGTCGGTTCTGTCTCTCTACTGATCCCAGTATCGACTTTGGACTTGCTCTCCTAGGTATCTGGACCTTTAGCTGCTGTGTTGGTTGCAAAGCTAGTTGCTCTTGCACATCTTATATCTCTTGCAGGCCTTTCTTCTAAGGATTTTAAGACGTAAGCTGTTACTGGATTACATGCTTTCCGTGCTTCCTTATTGATGAACTCAGAGAACTCTTTAAAACTTGGGAAGTTCTTGCCTAGATCTAACTGTTTAGTCACATAGCGATTCCATCTAGAAGCCACTTCTTCAGGTAGCTTAGTTAGCATCCTGTGGTTTTCTAGATAGTCGTTCAGTACTTCCAGTCCTTGACCATGTGTGATGGCATTGCTGCATGGTTGCAGGAAGTCACCATACTCTTGGAGTCTGAAGTGTTCTTTAGGACCTATTTTAGGCCAGTTATTCAATTTCTCTCTAAAGGCTCTTTGTATTAAGAAAGGATGACCATATCTTGCATTTAATTTTTCCCAAGCTTGCTTGTAGGCTTCTTCGTCTTTTCTATAGAAGTTACCTTCAAGAACTTTCTTTGCTTCCCCACCAACATATCTCTGAAGGTAGAATAATAACTTGTCAACTGGACTGAAACAATGATGCTCAATGATCATTTCAAAGCTTGCCTTCCACTCAATGAACTTCACTACGTCTCCTGAAAATACAGTGGGTTCCGGCACGGGAAGTCTAACTAGGGCTTTTCTCTGTGGTCATTGCCGTGACATCTAGGAATAGAATCATCCAGTTTTATTTTCTCACTTAGTTCTGAATTATGTGAGTCCCTTTCTTCTTCTTTTCCGGCAGAGATAGAGGGTAAATCCAGACACCTTTTTCCTAACACTGGACTAGGCCTCTCTTTGTCTTTCTGAGCAGGGATGGAAGAATAATGACTTATTTCCTCACTAAGTGCTGGAGATTTCCTTCCATTCTCCTGGGAGTATGTAGGAAAGTAGGAGTCTGCTTCTTTACTTAGTACAGATTTGAACCTATGGCTACTCTGATTCATATTCTCTTTGTGTACTCTGAGTCTGGCTTCTATGATCTTAACTTCTTTTTGCCTTTCCAGACTTTTCAATTCAGCTTCCATTTGATGGCGCTGTGCCTCCATTTCAGCTTCCATTTGATGGCGTTGTGCCTCCATTTCAGCTTCCATTTGATGGCGCTGTGCCTCCATTTCAGCTTCCATTTGATGGCGCTGTGCCTCCATTTTGCAGCACTGTGCCTCCATTTTACAGCGCTTTGCCTCGATGTCAGCTTCCATTTCAATTTCTGCTCTCTTGACAGCAAGTTGTTCAGCTAATTCCTTTCTTTTGGCTGAAGTATTTGAGAACTCTGATATGTGGGTGGCACTTCTGCTAGCGACGGAAGTCACACTTGAGATTGTGGTTCCCCTTAAACACCTAGCATAGACACTCATAAAAAGCTCATTCATTCCACTTCTTGCTTTAACTTCATCATAATTAGCTGCAGATGAAAGTTCTCTCATGAACTTTACTAACTCTTTAGTGACCGCAGTACATGTGTCCTTATTCCTTACAATATCCTGGGAAGGTGTCGTAAAGGACCGCAGGTTGACATATGCTGCCATAAGCTCTGATTCAGATTCTTCTACCGTCTCTACCATATCACTCAAGTTCCCTTTTATACTTTCTTGCTTTAGTTTTTCACGAATGTCTTTAATGTACAGTATAATTTCCACTTCTCATACATTCTGGCAAACTTTTTTCCTTTCGGTGCTGCTTCTTGCTCCAAATTTTCCAGCATCTTTGGGGTCGGTTTTCTGGCACGTGATGAACGTTTTAGTTTATCTGTTTGGGCTATATTTGTTTGAGGCAAGACTAATGATGCATCAGACTCTTCTACCTCAGACAGGTTCCCTTGCTCTTCAACTTTTACTCTATCTATCTTTGTATCCTCTAACAGTAGCATGGTAATACTAGGCTCAGGCATTTTACTTTCAATGCTATAACAATCAATACAAATAATAAGATGCCTTTCACTTTAAATGCAATACTGACAAAATGCATAAATAAATGACTTTCACTTTAAATGCAATACTGACAAAATGCAGAAATAAATGACTTTCACTTTAAATGCAATAATTACAAAATGCAGAAATAAATGACTTTCACTTTAAATGCAATACTGACAAAGTGCAGAAATAAATGACTTTCACTTTAAATACTTTAGAGTCCGTATACTACAAACTGTCCTTTGTTTTTATTTAAAGTATCTTGAATACGCTGCTTGCAAAGTTCTGTGCTGACTTGCGATTCTTTATGCTGACTTGCGATGCGCTGGCTTGGAGACGCCGCTTGCGATGTTCTGTGCTGAATTGCGATGCTCTGTGATGACTTGTGATGCTCTGTGCAGACTTGTGATGCTCTGTGCAGACTTGCGATGCTCTGTGCAGACTTGCGATGCTTGTGATGGGCTGGCTTGAATACGCTACTTGCGATGTTCTGTGCTGACTTGCGATTCTTTGTGCTGACTTGCGATGCACTGGCTTGGATACGCTGCAGACCTTGGGCCACAGCGCTGTACACACATTCTCATCACTTATATATCACTGACATATTCCACAGCACTGTACACACATTCTCATCACTTATATATCACTGACATATTCCACAGCGCTGTACAGACATTCTCATCACTTATATATCACTGACATATTCCACAGCGCTGTACACACATTCTCATCACTTATATATCACTGACATATTCCACAGCGCAGTACAGACATTCTCATCACTTATATATCACTGACATATTCCACAGCGCTGTACAGACATTCTCATCACTTATATATCACTGACATATTCCACAGCGCTGTACAGACATTCTCATCACTTATATATCACTGACATATTCCACAGCGCTGTACAGACATTCTCATCACTTATATATCACTGACATATTCCACAGCGCTGTACAGACATTCTCATCACTTATATATCACTGACATATTCCACAGCGCTGTACAGACATTATCATCACTTATATATCACTGACATATTCCACAGCGCTGTACAGACATTCTCATCACTTATATATCACTGACATATTCCACAGCGCTGTACACACATTCTCATCACTTATATATCACTGACATATTCCACAGCGCTGTACAGACATTCTCATCACTTATATATCACTGACATATTCCACAGCGCTGTACAGACATTCTCATCCCTTATATATCACTGACATATTCCACAGCACTGTACAGACATTCTCATCACTGATATATCACTGACATATTCCACAGCACTGTACACACATTCTCATCCCTTCTATATCACTGACATATTCCACAGCGCTGTACAGACATTCCCATCACTTATATATCACTGACATATTCCACAGCGCTGTACAGACATTCTCATCTCTTATATATCACTGACATATTCCACAGAGCTGTACAGACATTCTCATCACTGATATATCACTGACATATTCCATAGCGCTGTACAGACATTCTCATCACTTATATATCACTGACATACTCCACAGCTCTGTACAGACATTCTCATCCCTTATATATCGCTGACATATTCCACAGCGCTGTACAGACATTCTCATCCCTTATATATCACTGACATATTCCACAGAGCTGTACAGACATTCTCATCACTTATATATCACTGACATATTCCACAGCGCTGTACAGACATTCTCATCCCTTATATATCACTGACATATTCCACAGCTCTGTACAGACATTCTCATCACTTATATATCACTGACATATTCCACAGCACTGTACAGACATTCTCATCACTTATATATCACTGACATATTCCACAGCGCTGTACAGACATTCTCATCACTTATATATCACTGACATATTCCACAGCACTGTACAGACATTCTCATCACTTATATATCGCTGACATATTCCACAGCACTGTACAGACATTCTCATCACTTATATATCACTGTCATATTCCATAGCGCTGTACAGACATTCTCATCACTTATATATCACTGACATATTCCACAGAGCTGTACAGACATTCTCATCACTTATATATCACTGTCATATTCCATAGCGCTGTACAGACATTCTCATCCCTTATATATCACTGACGTATTCCACAGCGCTGTACAGACATTCTCATCACTTCTATATCACTGACATATTCCACAGCACTGTACAGACATTCTCATCACTTATATATCACTAACATATTCCACAGCGCTGTACAGACATCACTTATATATCACTGACATATTCCACAGCGCTGTACAGACATTCTCATCCCTTATATATCACTGACATATTCCACACCGCTGTACAGACATTCTCATCACTTATATATCACTGACATATTCCACAGCACTGTACAGACATTCTCATCACTTATATATCACTGGCATATTCCACACCGCTGTACAGACATTCTCATCACTTATATATCACTGACATATTCCACAGCGCTGTACAGACATTCTCATCACTTATATATCACTGACATATTCCACAGCGCTGTACAGACATTCTCATCACTTATATATCACTGACATATTCCACAGCGCTGTACAGACATTCTCATCACTTATATATCACTGGCATATTCCACAGCGCTGTACAGACATTCTCATCACTTATATATCACTGACATATTCCACAGCGCTGTACAGACATTCTCATCACTTATATATCACTGACATATTCCACAGCACTGTACAGATATTCTCATCACTTATATATCACTGACATATTCCACAGCGCTGTACAGACATTCTCATCACTTATATATCACTGACATATTCCACAGCACTGTACACACATTCTCATCACTTATATATTACTGACATATTCCACAGCGCTGTACAGACATTCTCATCACTTATATATCACTGACATATTCCACAGCGCTGTACAGACATTCTCATCACTTATATATCACTGACATATTCCAGTGCGCTGTACAGACATTCTCATCCCTTATATATCACTGACATATTCCACAGCGCTGTACAGACATTCTCATCACTTGCTGTCTCCAGTGGGGCTCACAATCTATGTTCCCTTCAGTCTGTCTTTGGAGAGTGTGAAGAAACCGTAGGACACACGCAAACACGGGGAGAACATTCAAACTTCGTGCAGATGTTGTCCTTGGTAACAGTCAAACTCAGGACCCCAGCAGTGCAAGGAACCAATGCTAACCACTGAGCCAACACGCTGCTGTGATGGCGATTTCTGAAACTCAGAAGATTTAAGTGCGTTTTATATTTGGGAAGTGATGAATGATGGGGAGAGTAGTAGAATGATATTTCTGCTCTAAAGGCTAATTGATTATATGAAAGTTTCCAGCAGTCAGCAGATTAGAAGAGATCACTAATACAGCCACCTACCTGCTCCTGATTCTGCACTATGTATCGGCGCACAGTCTCCTGAGGATACGACTGCATTTCCTGGAAATAACAAAAAAATTTGATTAGAAAAGATCCATCACACAGAAACAAACCTACTGCCCCTATAGTGCTGCTCCAAACCGCCCCAACAGGCACACCAAGTCATCTACCGTAATACACAACTAATTCTCCTACACAGAGAAGTGGTATTACTGTAGTTATATTCCTGCACATAGGAGCAGTATTATAGTAGTTATATTCTTGTACATAGGGGGCAGTATTATGGTAGTTATATTCTTGTACATTGGAGCAGTATTATAGTAGTTATATTCTTGTACATAGGAGCAGTATTATAGTAGTTATATTCTTGTATATAGGAGCAGTATTATAGTAGTTATATTCTTGTACATAGGAGGCAGTATTATAGTAGTTATATTCTTGTATATAGGAGCAGTACTATAGTAGTTATATTCCTGTACATAGGAGCAGTATTATAGTAGTTATATTCTTGTACATAGGAGCAGTATTATAGTAGTTATATTCTTGTACATAGGAGCAGTATTATAGTAGTTATATTCTTGTACATAGGAGCAGTATTATAGTAGTTATATTTTTGTACATAGGAGGCAGTATTATAGTAGTTATATTCTTGTATATAGGAGCAGTATTATAGTAGTTATATTCTTGTATATAGGAGCAGTATTATAGTAGTTATATTCTTGTACATATGAGGCAGTATTATAGTAGTTATATTCTTGTACATAGGAGCAGTATTATAGTAATTATATTCTTGTACATAGGAGCAGTATTATAGTAGTTATATTCTTGTACATAGGAGCAGTATTATAGTAGTTATATTCTTGTACATAGGAGCAGTATTATAGTAGTTATATTCTTGTACATAGGAGCAGTATTATAGTAGTTATATTCTTGTACATAGGAGGCAGTATTATAGTAGTTATATTCTTGTACATAGGAGCAGTATTATAGTAGTTATATTCTTGTACATAGGAGCAGTATTATACTAGTTATATTCTTGTACATAGGAGCAGTATTATAGTAGTTATATTCTTGTACATAGGAGCAGTATTATAGTAGTTATATTCTTGTACATAGGAGCAGTATTATAGTAGTATATTCTTGTATATAGGAGCAGTATTATAGTAGTTATATTCTTGTATATAGGAGCAGTATTATAGTAGTTATATTCTTGTACATAGGAGCAGTATTATAGTAGTTATATTCTTGTACATAGGAGCAGTATTATAGTAGTTATATTCTAGGACATAGGAGGCAGTATTATAGTAGTTATATTCTTGTACATAGGAGCAGTATTATAGTAGTTATATTCTTGTACATAGGAGCAGTATTATAGCAGTTATATTCTTGTACATAGGAGCAGTATTATAGTAGTTATATTCTTGTACATAGGAGGCAGTATTATAGTAGTTATATTCTTGTACATAGGAGCAGTATTATAGTAGTTATATTCTTGTACATAGGAGCAGTATTATACTAGTTATATTCTTGTACATAGGAGCAGTATTATAGTAGTTATATTCTTGTACATAGGAGCAGTATTATAGTAGTTATATTCTTGTACATAGAAGCAGTATTATAGTAGTTATATTCTTAACCATATTTCTTTTTATTGAGGTAAGAAAACAAGGCCACATGCCTACATAAGACATCAGTATCATAACATTAAAAGTTACAGTAGTTATCCAGCATACAAGTCATGTGTAGACAATACTAGCGATTATCATCATCATCATCACCATAAAACAAACAACAAAAGGAGGAGAAAAGGGGGGAGGAGGGGGAGACAATGGGTTAGGTGGGGGAGGGGGCAGAGAAGTGAGGGGATCCTGCTCTATCATGTGAAATTCCTGTGTGATTTCCATGGGGACTATAGCTTTAGGAAACGATGGCGAGAGTTTGTTTCCCAATGCGCCAGTTCCTCAAAGCGGTAGACATGATCTACCTTGTCCGTCCACATATCTAGATTTGGTGGGGAATCAGTTTTCCACAAAAGTGGAACCAGTAATCTCGCAGCTGTGATCAGCATTGTAGGGAGATTATTCTTAGCAGGGGTTATCGTGCTATTAGGGCACCACAGTAGGATAAGTTTGGCATCTAGTAGGACTTTAGTTTTGCAAACGCTATTAATCATTGATTCTATCAGTTTCCAAAACGGTTGGATCTTATGGCAGAACCACCAGATATGTGATAGTGAACCGGTTTCTGTGCCACATCTCCAGCACACCTCAGGTACCTCAGGATTAAGTTTGTGCAAGAATTCAGGAGTTTTGTACCATCTACTTAGTAGCTTAAAAGAATTCTCCTGAATTCTTACACAGCGACTGAAGCCATGAGAGTGAGCTAAAACAAAGGCCCTCTCTGGCTCCGTCAGGGTCATAGAAAGCTCTCGCTCCCATGAGGTCACATAACCGAGCTCTGGAGGTAAAGAGGAAAGCAATTCCTTATACATCTGGGATAATGGCCTAAGAGGAGGCCTAGGGGCCAAGACTTTCTTTTCAAGCCAGGAAGGGGAGCTATTACTAGCAAAGTTCACTACGCATAACTTAGTATCTCTCTTAAAGTCTGCTAAGTGGAAAAAAGGAGCTGTCTTAATTTCGGGGCGATCCATTATTAAATCCCATTGCAAACTACCATCCGGGAGAAGGACATCCCGCAGGGACAAACCAGCGAGCCTAGACCAAATCCCGGAGGGGTTTGACACAGAAGGATGAATATAGCTCTGTAACAATTTAAGAGGCATACAGGGGTTAGGGAAGTTAAACTGCTGGGATTTGACCATTTTAGACCATTCTACTAGCATTCCTTTCCAAACCGGGGAAGAGGAGTAGTGATTGGCTGAGAAGGGCCTAACACCCCATAGAGTGAGCTGATCTTGGCTGGTGAGTAGTACTGATTCGAGCCGTGAGCAAAGAGAGTTAGATTTGTGGGTCAGGGCAGATATACATCTACATAACTGAACAGCAGTGTAATATGACTTTACATCAGGCATCCCAAAGCCTCCAAACTTCTTGTCCCTTGTAAGGACAGAGTAGGCAATGCGTGGAGACTTACCATTCCAGAGGAAGCGCGTGAACACTCGGCGGACTTCTGAGAAGTATGAGTTTGGCAGCCATATAGGGATGGCTTGCAGCAAATAAAGAAATTTGGGGAGAATGAAAGTTTTCAGATAGTTTTTCCTCCCTATCCACGAAACAAAAGGGAGTTTCAGATTCTGTAGGTGAGTGCGAACCTCCTGCAGGAGTGGAGCATAATTAAGGGAGGCTAGGTCTTGAATATTGGCCGAAACCCGTGTTCCTAAAAATGTAATGTCTCTGGAGGCCCAGGTAAATGGGGTGGAGCGTTTTAGACTATTGACTACAGATTGGGGACATGAAATATTAAGTGCCATGGATTTCCCATAATTTATTTTAAAATTGGATACAAATCCAAAATCCTCAAAAGTATTCAACAACTTGGGCAAGGCCTCTGTAGGGTTGGAGGTCATGACTAAAAGGTCATCCGCGAATGCTGCAGTAACATGGGTTTGCGAGCCAATCTGAAGGCCTTTGATAGCAGGATCTGACCTAATTTTACACAAAAGGGTCTCCATGACCAGTACAAACAGTGCCGGGGAGAGGGGGCACCCCTGTCTTGTCCCGTTTGTGATGCGAAATGGTGGGGACAATGCTCCATTGACTTTGACCATGGCAGAGGGGGCCGAATAAAGGGTGTTAACAGCACTAATAAACTGGTCCGGGAGGCCAAACTTCGACAGGGTCCGCGACATAAAGAGCCAGCTGACCCTGTCGAAGGCTTTTTCCGCATCCGTGCTCACCAGGACTAAAGGCTTAGAGGATCTCTTGGCCCAATTCACAAGATGTAGAAGTCGCACCGTATTCTCCGACCCCTGTCTGCCATGGACAAAACCTACTTGTTCCTCATGTACAATGTCAGGGAGGACATCCTGAAGCCTGGTAGCCAGAATCTTCGCCCACCACTTCACATCATTATTGAGTAAAGATATTGGCCTATAGTTACTGCAGCATGTTGGATCTTTGTTTTCCTTATGGAGGACAGTGATGTGCGCCAATAAGGAATGAGGAGCAAGAGACCCCCCTGTCAGAAGGTAGTTGCACAAGTTCTTGAAACGTGGGATTAACACCTCCTGGAAGGATTTATAGTATGCAATGGAAAATCCATCCGGTCCGGGGCTTTTGCCCGATGGGATAGACATAAGAACCTTGCGCACCTCCGAATCTGAAATAGGCTTAGTCAGGAGGGAAGTTTTTAATGGGGATATAGAGGGAAGGTCTAGAGACTGCAAGAATTTATCAGTGGCCTCGGATAAATCTCCAGGGGTAGTCCCATTAGGGGGCGGCAAATTATATAAGGCCTCGTAGAAGGCACAAAATGCTTTAGCAACATCTGGAGTGGACTTATGTATTTTGCCCTTGGAGTCTTTAATAGAGGAAACAAAGGAGTCAGAGAACTGCTTCTTGGCAATTGCCGACATCAGTCTGTTTCCTCTATCCCCATGTGCATAGGCCTTAAATCGGGAACGAAGTATCAACTTTGCTGAGGTGACATTCAATAGATTTTTTAGTTTTGTTCTGGCTTCAGTTAGTTCTGCTAGGATGCTTATAGCCCGAGATTCCTTATGGGAGGATTCTAAACGGGTTATGTTCGCCAATAAGGCGTCCAGGGCTAGTGTCCTTTGTTTTTTCAAAAAAGCTCCCAAAGCTATAAGCTCCCCCCTGAGGACCACCTTATGGGATTCCCATAATATAGAAGGAGAAGGAGGCGACTCTGGGGTATCATTAAGCGTGAAAAATTCAGATATTGAGGCCTTAATTTTGTCTGCATGTCTGGGGTCTAGAATCAGGGTATCATTGAGACGCCACAAGCGCTCCCTTCTCTGTGGTCCAAACAGGGAAAAATTAACAATGACAGGGGCATGGTCGGACAATGTTATATTACCTATCCGGGCTCCAGAGACATTACGCACGTGAGAACTCGACAGGAAAATGTAGTCCAATCTGTGGAAAGACAGTTTAGCATGTGAATAAAAAGTATAGTCTCGGCCATTGGGGTTTAGGGCCCGCCAGACATCTAGTACTTTAAGTTTCCTCAGGGAAATTTTTAATCTTCTCAGGAGCCTGTAAGATACTGAGGGTCTGCCTGCCGAGGTGTCCACCGCTGGCTCCAGGGCAACATTGAAGTCGCCCCCCAAAACTAGTAAGCCCTCAGAGAAGGAGGACAACGCATTAAGGGTCTGAACGAGCCATGGTACTTGGCCTTTATTGGGAGCGTATAAGTTAGCGAAGGTCACTTGAGATTCGCCCAGTAAACCTTTTACAAAGATGTACCTACCCTCTGGGTCTGCTGAGATAGCTGAGTGCTTAAAGGGGAGGCATTTATGCACAGCTATACTAACCCCTCTACTGGTGGAATCATGAGTACTGTGAAACCACTGGACAAATTTCTTGGGGGGAAGTTTAGGAACTTTGCCTGTTCTAAAATGGGTCTCTTGCAAAAAGGCCACAGAGACCTTATCTTTCAGAAGGAGAGATAGAGTTTGAGACCTCTTACATGGCTCGTTCAGCCCGTGCGCGTTTAGTGAGGCGACTATTATAGAAGACATTTCTGCATACTTTCAGGTGAGTAAATGCATACAGTAATACATCCATGGAAGTATGGAAGAGCACATAGATGATATGAGCAGGAGAAGGGAAGGAAGGTGAGGGAAGTACAAAAGAACAAAAAATGAGTAAGAGAACATTAAACATGTCAAGTTGACAAATGAGTGACTCAGACAAGATACCCGTCTGAGGAGGGTTAGGCACTCTACCTATCACCAGCCAAGACAGGATTGGGCTGGCGAGGGGGCAAGTAAAGCACCTGTGGTCTAAACAAAAGAGACCAAAAACGAAAGATGTGTCCAGCATCTTAATCTATCCGGACATCGCCCTGCAGTGAGGAACAGAATGCAATGTCCTAGAGGTAGTGTCCTGTAGCAGCCATGACACGGCACAAGGCCATTTAAACATAACATTGAGCCCAGTAGGCCACAAAAATAAAACACTAAAAATGTGGAAAACATTGAAAATGTAGGAAGAGCATGTCCGCCTTCAATAACTTGTATAACACATAGGTGAGCATCAGTCATCTCCTATTCTGTGGAGGTAGAAATATCAGCAAGGTATGCTTACAAACACCTCTAATCAGGTGGGATCCCTTTCCATCCTGCTGCGTCCTGAACGGTCCGACTTGCCCGCAGACGCTGTTTGCCAAGCGTTGACACGAGGTGGTATGGGGAGGGCGCCATCTTGGTCAGCCGGTAACCATGAGGGGATTTCCATCGGAGGAACGTCCAGGGACCGCCAGACAGATTCCAGGTCAGCAGGTGAACGCACGGTCAGTAGCTTACCATTCCTGGAAATCGCCAACCCAAAGGGGTATAACCAGCGGAATGGGGTCGAGGTTTTCCTCAGGATATCCAGGAGAGGCCTGAGAAGGCGCCGCTTGGCCAGGGTGGATGGCGCGATGTCCTGGAACATCTGGATCGGGGTATTTTCGTACTCCAGTACCTCTAATTCTCTTTGGCTTTTGAGGATGGCTGCGGTATCCACGTAACTTAACAAGCCACAGATTACATCACGTGGCGGTTCTTGCGGTTTAGGCCTAGGGCGCAGCGCCCTGTGTATGCGTTCCACCACGATTCCCGCCGCTCTGTCAGGGTCCAGCAGCTTAGAGAACAATTCACGTGCCACTGTCGGTAAGGCCTCCGCTGCAAACGACTCAGGTAGGCCGCGGATGCGGATATTGCGCCGGCGGCTACGATTTTCTTGGTCTTCCAATTTTAGGAAGGCATCATTTAGCAAGGCCTTGTGAGACGCCAGCACCTCCGACGCTTTACTTTCATATGTCATGATGGCCTCCTGAGTGGCTTCTAACGCCACCACTCTCTGCCCCAGATGCTTCATGTCGTCCTTGATATCAGACAGGTCTTGTTTCAGGGGCGAGAGGGCAGTTTCAAGGACCCGGCGCAGGGTTCGCTCTGAGAGAGGTGGGTCTCTGGGTCTCTTGTCCGAGACATCGGAGCCGCTGCCGGCGTCTGATAATTCCCCGGCGTCAGAGTCCTGTGCAGCAGACGTCGCCATATTGGGGCCTTTCTGCGCCGTGAACCTCGACGTTTTCCGGAGAAACTTCTCCATCTCTGGCTGTTTGGAGCGCAGTGGGGTGGACTCTGAGCTTCCTCTGTTCTTTTCTCTGCCAGGTTTCCCCATAATCAGGCAAATTATAGGCTTATATAGGGCGAATGGGCCGGAATGCTGGAGGAGCTCAAGCTCGTGCGGCCATTCAGCAGCGTGGCTCGGCTCCGCCCCCTCTATCTATAGTAGTTATATTCTTGTACATAGGAGCAGTATTATAGTATTTATATTCTTGTACATAGGAGGCAGTATTATAGTAGTTATATTCTTGTACATAGGAGCAGTATTATAGTAGTTATATTCTTGTACATAGGAGCAGTATTATAGTAGTTATATTCTTGTACATAGGAGCAGTATTATAGTAGTTATATTCCTGTACATAGGAGCAGTATTATAGTAGTTATACTCTTGTATATAGGAGCAGTATTATAGTAGTTATATTCTTGTACATAGGAGCAGTATTATAGTAGTTATATTCTTGTACATAGGGGGCAGTATTATAGTAGTTATATTCTTGTACATAGGAGCAGTATTATAGTAGTTATATTCCTGTACATAGGAGCAGTATTATAGTAGTTATATTCTTGTACATAGGAGCAGTATTATAGTAGTTATATTCTTGTACATAGGAGCAGTATTATAGTAGTTATATTCTTGTACATAGAAGGCAGTATTATAGTAGTTATATTCTTGTACATAGGAGCAGTATTATAGTAGTTATATTCTTGTACATAGGAGCAGTATTATAGTAGTTATATTCCTGTACATAGGAGCAGTATTATAGTAGTTATATTCTTTGTCAATTGTCTTTTTATTGAAAAGCATATCAAAAGAGATGTTTACATACATTGATGCACAAATCAGAGTTATTACAGACAAGTCTAAAGCGTACTTTGACAGTATAGTGCATAGTATACATATGACATATATAAAGTGCATGTCTTCAGAGCAAGGTCATCTAGAACCAACTAATTGACATTTGGTGTGTGACCTGATGTAGGTAGGTCAAACAAACATATAAAAAGGGGGGGGGGAGGATGGGGGATGGGGGGGGGGGGTGTCCTTAGAACTGGACAGATACGGTCTGAGGCTGTTAAGATAACCTTTGATGATTCCAAAGGGAGGAAGAAGGTTTAGCACCCTCCATTCTCACTAATGTGTCGTTCCTGTCTGCGGGGACATTTTCAAAGTTGTTTGTCTGTTGAAAATTGTTTAAGATGTTGGTGTACCATTCGCATATCTATATGTAATCCATGGGGCCCATAGCTTTTTGTGCTTCTCATGTGCCCTAAGTTCCCAGCCCGCTAGCTCTTCCATACGATGAACATGATCTAGTTTGCTTAACCACTGAGAGGTGGTGGGGGGTTCTTTACTCAGCCACTTTTGGGGGATAAGTAGACGGGCAGCTTGAATCAAGTGTATAACAAGTTTGTTCCTTGATGGCGATAGTTCTTTTGTTGGAAGCCATAAAAGAACCAACTCTGGGGTTAATGTCAGGTTAGTGTTTAGAATTTCATTAATGGTCCGAGAGACGTCATCCCAGTATCCTCTTATTTTAGAACAGGACCAAAAAATGTGTAGAAGAGTGCCACTCTCTTCCCCACACCTCCAACACCTGTCATGATCACTCAGACCACTAAGAAATAGTTGTTTAGGGGTGAGGTACCACTGTGTGAGGACCTTATATGAGTGCTCTTGGATCTTCACGCAGCGGGAGAAGCCATGCGAGTGTGCGTGCATACGGAGAATATCTGTCTCCGAAAAGGTAACCTTAAGGTCATTAGCCCAGGTGTGGACATATTGTGGAGTAATGCGACGTTGTGGTGAGATCAAGGCCAAATATATAGTGGATATCAATTTGCGTTGAGGGGAAGGGGGGGTTGCTAATTTTTCAAACCATGTCGGGGTCATTACACATGACTTCTGAGTAGTTAGTTGTTTCCCAGCAGATTTTATAGTTATTAGGTCTAGAAAGTTAAATGTACTCCAGGCTAAGCTAAGGGGATGTTGATCCGGTAAAGTGCCGTTTACCTTTCCTATAAAGTCAGCTGTGGAGAAATCTCTTAATCTGTGCCAAATCTGTGAGACCTGAGATCCTGGAGGCTGAATCGAGTGTGGTATGAGATCTGCTGGCATTATACTAGGGGGGTTCTGTAGGAGCCCATGTGTCTTGTTGAGCTGTTTAATGACCAGGCTAGTGCCCTTTAAGAGGACATGTGAATGGAGTGATGCATTTGCCTGACCCCATAGTGCTGCTTTCTGTGGTTGGGTGAGCTGCATTAGTTCCAGTTCCGTGCCCAATGTGCGGTAGACAGGGGAATAAAGCTGCAACCACCTCCTCAGGTGAATAGCCCTGTAATATGTTTGGACATCCGGCAGTGCTATACCTCCATGACCACGCCCCAGTATCAGCCTCTGGTGAGGAGCCCTAGCCTTCTTGCCGCCCCATAGGTAAGTCATAAAAAGCCTGCGAATCCTTGTAAAATATGAGTTAGGTAAAAATATTGGCAACATCTGTAGTACGTACATAATTTTTGGGAGGACAAACGCTTTTAGTATATTCTTCCTTCCCATCCAAGAGGAATAAGGGAGGTGTAGCGATTGGAGCAGGTTTTGGACCTCTGATATTAGGGGAGTATAATTAAGCCGGAATAAATCTTCCGTGCAGGCGGAAATCTTAACTCCTAGATAGGAAACACAGGAGGACTGCCATTTAAATGGTGTATTTGATTTCAAAATGGCTATGGAGCTCGCCGGAGCATTAACGTTTAAAGCTTCTGACTTGGTATAATTCATTTTGTAGTT
The DNA here is from genome assembly GCF_905171765.1 of Bufo bufo. Classification (NCBI taxonomy): domain Eukaryota; kingdom Metazoa; phylum Chordata; class Amphibia; order Anura; family Bufonidae; genus Bufo; species Bufo bufo. Next base: position 227,062,095 of record NC_053396.1, read on the forward strand.
TGACAGCCTACCATACTCTTTAAACAATGTCAAAAGATGCGGGAAGGCCTCGACCGGGTTAGAAACCATGATCAGTAGATCGTCAGCATATGCCACGTTAATGTATTCTATGGCGTCATTTTCTGTTTTCACACCACGTATATTTACATGGTCTCTAATGGCCTGAAGAAGGGTCTCCATGACCAATATATATAAGGCAGGAGATAGGGGGCAGCCCTGACGTGTCCCGTTGCGAATAGGGAAGGATGGGGACAATGTGCCATTGACCCTGATTCTAGCACTCGGATCCTTGTACAACGACATGACTGCCTCCTGAAATCTCGTCGGGATTCCAAACCTCAGTAGAGTCCTCCTCATAAAGTCCCAGCTCACCCGGTCGAAGGCCTTCTCCGCATCCACACTGAGCAGCGCCAAGGGGAGGTTTTTCTTTTTGGCCCACTGTATTGCTGTGATTAACCTACAGGAATTATGATTCCCTTCCCTCCCTGGAACAAAGCCAGATTGGTCAGGGTGGATAAGTTTAGGAAGTAGATTTCCCAGACGTGTCGCCAGAAGTTTGGCCCATATTTTTATATCTACGTTAAGTAACGAGATTGGCCTAAAACTACCGCAGAGAAGGGGATCTTTCCCCGGTTTGGGGAGGATGGTTACCGTGGCCTCCAGTGATTGTTTATGAAGGGTTTCACCATTTAGGAGTGCATTGCACCACGTTACCAGGTGGGGTATTAATATATCTGAGAATTTTTTATAATAGCCCACTGGGAAGCCATCTGGGCCAGGACTTTTACCCATGGGCATAGAGGCTAGTAACTTTTTCACTTCTAGTTCGGTGACTGGCTCTAATAATGTGTCACTTTCTTGGGAGGTTATCTGGGGTAGATTGAGGCCTTTTAAAAACAGGTCTGTTGCTTCTGGTATTGATGGATCTGGGTGATTAGGGTCTGACAGGCCGTATAGTTGCTTATAGAATTTTTGAAATTCTTCTGCAATGTCAGCTGTTTTATGCAGCATATTTCCAGTACTGGATTTGATATTGGGTATGAACATGGACTCTTTCCTTTGTTTAATAAGGGAGGATGTCAGTTTAGAACCTTTATCCCCGTGTGAGTAGTGTTTAAATTGGGCATATTGATAGGCCTTTGCGTTTTGAATGTTTAAATGGTCTTTTAGTTGTGATCTTAGCTGGGTCAGTTCAGTCTGGACTTTTATTGCTCTAGACCGTTTATGGACCGCTTCTTTATCTGCTATCTGAACCAAGAGATCGTGTAGGATCTTTTGTTTCTCTTTTTTAACCCTACTACCTAAGGCTATTAACTCTCCCCGGATAACCACCTTGTGCGTCTCCCACAGTGTCGTCTGGGGCATACCTGGTGTCGCATTATCTATAAAGAAGTCCTTTAATTTTTGCTCCAGGATTGAGGTATCTGCTTGTCTATCTAGCAGCGTCTCGTTTAAGCGCCACTGTCTAACTGAGTCAGGCAAGCTGGAAAATCTGAGGGCAGCAGAGACTGGGGCATGGTCAGAGACGGACACAACACCTATGTCAGCCGAGTCCACCATATCCACGGCATTGCTTGACAGTAGGATATAGTCTAATCTTTTATGTGATTTGTGTGGGGCCGAGAAGAAGGTGAAGTCCCTAGTATCTGGGTGGGCTAGTCGCCAGACGTCCAGCAGATTCATGTCTGATATGTACCTATTGATGCACCCCAGTGCTGATTGGGTCAATTGGGAGGAGCCGTCAGAAGCATCAATCAAAGGATTCAGTGTGACATTGAGGTCTCCCCCAATCAATCTAATCCCCTCTGCAAACAGATCTAGTTTACTTAGTGTGATCTTGATCCATTGTTTCTGGCCACGGTTAGGGCTGTACAAACTAGCGAGTGTAACCTTTTGTGTACCTATGAGGCCTTTCACGAAAATGAAGCGGCCCTCAGGGTCCGTCAGGGTAGATATCAATGTAAATGGTACTTTTCTAGAAATTGCAATACCCACTCCTCTTTTTGCTTTCTCAAAGGCACTGAAATACCAGTGTTGGAAGTATGGGTTCTGAATTTTAGGTACATTTGTTTCTCTAAAATGCAGCTCCTGAAAGAAGCAAATATCTGTATTGTTCTTTTTTAGCAGACGGATGACCTGAGAGCGCTTTTGTGGGGTGTTAAAGCCCCTTACATTATACGTTGTACATTTAATTGACGACATCATTGAGAAAATGGGGTGACTTTGGAACCGGAGAACTCCAGTTATTCACATCGACCGTATCTAGGGAGTGAACAAGTAACATCACAACTAAAGTTTCTGTCAACATGACAAGTATAACAGTGCAATGGCTCTCATGCCAGCAACACCGCAGCAGGTCACTTAGCTGCAGTGAAGCGGGCGTGAGCAGCCATTTAATCAGGCACATGTACCAGGTCTGTGCCAAGATAACCCTGGTAGGTAGGGGGGGTACAAAGTGGAACCATATCTTCATAATGGTGTCCACATTGCGCCACCTGCTGAACTGGTGCGGGATAGCACCTTACATATTATGGTCTAGGTTGAATGCAGTAAAATAACATTGCAAAGCAGAATGTCTGCTCTGCAGATTACAACAAGAACGGGAACAATTCAGGACTCATGACAGACAGGTATACTTGCAGACTTAAGATGTGATATAATCAAGTAAGAACCTGTCCCTCTATGATGTCTGTGGAGAACTTCATCTGAGGTAAGATAACTCCTCTGTATAGTCTCTAGGACTTCAAGTGTCTCTAGATCTGTGCTGGTTCCTCTTCTTCTGTGAAGCTTTAAGCCATCCTGAGGCCTCTGGGAGATCTGGCAGCTGTGTTCCAATCTCTGCAGACGGCAGCCATGATGGTACATCTAGTGGATCTGTTTGCAGCAGCTCCCAGGCCGCCTGGAGATCTTGTGGCAGGCGAATGGTGCAGCGCTTCCCATCTACAGCAAAAGTGAGGCCAAAGGGGAATAGCCATTTGTATGGCACCTTGTGATGGCGCAGATGGTCAGTGAGGGGCCGCAGCGCCCTCCTTTTATTCAATGTGGAGGATGCCAGGTCCTGGTAGATGGAGATTTTAGCCCCCTCATATATGATCTCCTTCATATTTCTGGCAGCTTGCATCAGGGCAGCAGTGTCCACATACCTCAGGAGACCGCATACCACGTCCCTGGGGTTCTCTCTCTCTTTTGGCTTCGGCCTGAGCGCTCTATGGATTCTTTCTATTTGAATCTCGGCCGCTCTGGAGCTTCCCAGGAGCAGGGAGAAGATGGCGCCGGCAGCTTCTGGTAAGCCTTCATGTGGGGTGCTTTCAGGCAGGCCGCGGATCCGGAGGTTTTTCCTCCTATTCCGGTTCTCCTGGTCTTCTATGAGGGAGTATGCAGTGTCCAGTGAGGCTGCCAGAGCCATGGTGTGATTGCTTGCAGCTCTGATGTAATTCGAGATGGACGCCTGGTTACTTTCCAGTGTTTCCACCCTCGTGCCGATATGCTTCAGGTCAGCTTTAATCTCCTGCAGATCCTGAACCACTGGGGCCAGGGCTGCTGATAAAGCCTGCTGCAGGAACTGCCTGGATATCGGGGCAGCACTTTGTGATGTGGAGCCTGCTGTGTGCTCTGCAGCAGCTTCATCTTCTCCCTCCGGATCCCTGCCCCAGACATCCAGTTCCGGCAGCACCATCTTAGGACCGGCCGGCACAGGAGCTGCAGTTTTCTTGTTGAGATATTTATCCATGTCGGAGGCACCACGCTCCGGTTTGCTGACTTCAGGTTTCTCTCTGGGTATATATCTACCGACTTTTCCCATTCTTGAGCAAATTAGACCGCTGAATTTACCAGTTAGCAGAGTGGTAAGGAGGAGAGCTCTCCTACATGTGTCCTGCTAGGTCTGCAGTCAGGCTCCGCCCCAATAGTAGTTATATTCTTGTACATAGGAGCAGTATTATAGTAGTTATATTCTTGTACATAGGAGCAGTATTATAGTAGTTACCATATTTTTCGCACTATAAGATGCACCTGCCCATAAGACGCACCTATGTTTTTGTGGAGGAAAATAATAAGAAAAAATTTTTGAACCAAAAGGTGTGCTTTTGGTGGGTTTTGAACTAATGGTAATCTGCGGATTACACTATTATGGGGATCTGTGTATGGCACTTTTATGGGGGGATCTGTGGATGACACTGTTATGGAGGGGATCTGTGGATGGCAATGTTATGGGGGGATCTGTTAATGTCACTGTTATGGGGGATCTGTGGATGGCACTGTTATTGGGGGATCTGTGGATAGCACTGTTATTGGGGGATCTGTGGATGGCACTGTTATGGGGGGGATCTGTGGATGGCACTGTTATGGGGGGATCTTTGGATGGCACTGTTATTGGGGGATCTGTGGATGGCACTGTTATGGGGGGATCTGTGGATGGAACTGTTATGGGGGGATCTGTGGATGGCACTGTTATGGGGGGATCTTTGGATGGCACTGTTATTGGGGGATCTGTGGATGGCACTGTTATGGGGGGGATCTGTGGATGGCAATGTTATGGGGGGATCTTTGGATGGCACTGTTATGGGGAACTGTGGATGGCACTGTTATTGGGGGATCTGTGGATGGCACTGTTATGGGGGGGATCTGTGGATGGACTGCTATGGGGGGATCTGTGGATGGCACTGTTATGGGGGATCTGTGGATGAGACTGTTATTGGGGAATCTGTGGATGGCACTGTTATGGGGGATCTGTGGATGACACTGTTATTGGGGGATCTGTGGATGGCACTGCTATGGGGGGATCTGTGGATGGCACTGTTATGGGGGATCTGTGGATGAGACTGTTATTGGGGAATCTGTGGATGGCACTGTTATGGGGGATCTGTGGATGACACTGTTATTGGGGGATCTGTGGATGGCACTGCTATGGGGGATCTGTGGATGGCGCTGTTATGGGGGATCTGTGGATGGCACTGTTATTGGGGGATCTGTGGATGGCACTGTTATTGGGGGATCTGTGGATGGCACTGTTATGGGGGGGATCTGTGGATGGCACTGTTATGGGGGGATCTTTGGATGGCACTGTTATTGGGGGATCTGTGGATGGCACTGTTATGGGGGGATCTGTGGATGGAACTGTTATGGGGGGATCTGTGGATGGCACTGTTATGGGGGGATCTGTGGATGGCACTGTTATGGGGGGATCTTTGGATGGCACTGTTATTGGGGGATCTGTGGATGGCACTGTTATGGGGGGGATCTGTGGATGGCACTGTTATGGGGAACTGTGGATGGCACTGTTATTGGGGGATCTGTGGATGGCACTGTTATGGGGGGATCTTTGGATGGCACTGTTATGGGGAACTGTGGATGGCACTGTTATTGGGGGATCTGTGGATGGCACTGTTATGGGGGGGATCTGTGGATGGACTGCTATGGGGGGATCTGTGGATGGCACTGTTATGGGGGATCTGTGGATGAGACTGTTATTGGGGAATCTGTGGATGGCACTGTTATGGGGGATCTGTGGATGACACTGTTATTGGGGGATCTGTGGATGGCACTGCTATGGGGGGATCTGTGGATGGCACTGTTATGGGGGATCTGTGGATGAGACTGTTATTGGGGAATCTGTGGATGGCACTGTTATTGGGGGATCTGTGGATGACACTGTTATTGGGGGATCTGTGGATGGCACTGTTATGGGGGGGATCTGTGGATGGCACTGTTATTGGGGGATCTGTGGATGGCGCTGTTATGGGGGATCTGTGGATGGCACTGTTATGGGGGATCTGTGGATGGCACTGTTATGGGGGATCTGTGGATGGCACTGTTATGGGGGATCTGTGGATGGCACTGTTATGGGGGATCTGTGGATGGCACTGTTAGGCCCCATTCACACATCCGCAATTTTGTTCCGCATTAATTTCATTCATTTCTATTGGGCCGCACGATGTGCGGGCCGGCTCCTGAAATGCGGACCCGCACTTCCGGATCTGCATTTCCGTTCCTGAAAAAAATAGAACATGTCCTATTCTTGTCGGCAATTGTGGACAAGAATAGGCATATTCTATTAGTGCCGGCGTTGTGCGGGATCTGTGGATGGCACCGTTATGGGGGGGATTTGTGGATGGCACTGCTATATATGTGTCATCCACAGATCCCCCCCCCCTAACAGTGTCCCCCAATACACAGGGCCCGCTCACAGCAGTCTTCATATCTGAACTGTGATCATCCTTAACCTCTTGGTTACGTTAGTTAAAGTAGCGCTATCCCGTGTACTAGTACTATCAATCTCCTGTAGTATGCAGGGCGGCCGGCAGCGTAACGTCACTTACTAACGTCACGCGCCTGCTCCGCCTGCTTCATTTATAAAATGAGAGCAGCAGGCGCGTGACGTGACTGAGTGGCGTTACGCTGCCGGCAAGGGCGCTACAGGAGTTTGATAGTAACTACTAGTACACGGACTAGCGCTACTTTCACTAACGTTACCAAGAGGTCAAGGATGATTGCAGTTCAGATATGAAGACTGCTGTGAGCGGCGGGGCCCGGTGTAAGAGTACAGGGACTGCGCGATTCCAACAGCAGTTGCCGGCCTCCAGCCCCTCCTCCGCGCTGATACAACGCCGCGCTGTGCAGCATCGCAGCCGGCGATGTATCAGTGTTGTTAGCATAGTAAAAATGGCAGCATTTGCCCCATAAGACGCACTGGCGGGAAAAAGTGTGTCTTATGGGGCGAAAAATGCGGTATATTCTTGTAGATAATCTGCAGTATTATAGGTGTCATTTTCCTTCGCTCTTGACAAGATTCAATTTTAATTTTCCCTTTCTCGTCTCGCCATCAGATCGTTCAGATCTCCTCTTACAGTTTCCATGTTGTCGACACTTTTTTCGGTGCAGTTTGTTTTCCGGAACCACTGAATAATTAACAGGAAAGTCAGGTTAGTTTTGCATTTTATGATTAAACTGTGAGGATCTGAGTGTCCTGCGAGCAGCGATACATCTTTAATGACTCAATATCGTAACATTTCAAGTCTCATGTTTTGTAACCATTGGCTGCAGCGGAAACGATGAGGAAATTAAACTGAAATTGAGTCTAATTATTATTTTATGAATCATATCTTAGTTTGTGCCTTTGCCTCGTACACGAAGGCGTGATAGGAAATGAACCGTCTCATGACTGCGATTTCTGAAGAGAATACTGTACTAACCTTGCCCTATCGTACGCGGTGATACGGTCTCCTTAGATACATATCTAAAGGTCTACATGGCCGATCCTCAGGACAGTTACCGGGTAGTGATGAGCGGCATAGGCAATATTCGTTTTTGCGATATTTCGCTAACTTTTCACATGATATTCGCAATAAATTCGCAAATTCTAGAATTCATGGTCTCCAGTCCTTATTTTCGCAACTGTGAAAATCGGCACTAATGATGCGCATATTTTTTGAGCAATACGTGCAACTTCCCATTTTATCAGGTCTGAGTAGATATTACTGATTGGTGCACTAAGTATTGATGTGACATCACAGCGCTGTGTCTGTAGCTGTATGTATGGACGGCAGAGAAACGTCTCTCACATGCACATTGCATCCATTTTCCTGCCAAAGACACTAATCCCTATCACAGTACAGTCATTTCTATCACACTGCCTAACACCCAGCTACACTATATCACTATCTAACCTACACTGACTATCTGTATTACATATACAGTTGCAAGAAAAAGTATGTGAACCCTTTGGAATGATCTGGATTTCTGCACAAATTGGTCATAAAATGTGATCTGATCTTCATCTAAGTCACAACAATAGACAATCACAGTCGGCTTAAACTAATAACACACAAAGAGTTAAATGTTACCATGTTTTTACTGAACGCACCATGTAAACATTCACAGTGCAGGTGGAAAAAGTATGTGAACCCTTGGATTTAATAACTGGTTGAACCTCCTTTGGCAGCAATAACTTCCACCAAACGTTTCCTGTAGTTGCAGATCAGACGTGCACAACGGTCAGGAGTAATTCTTCACCATTCCTCTTTACAGAACTGTTTCAGTTCAGCAATATTCTTGGGATGTCTGGTGTGAATCGCTTTCTTGAGGTCATGCCACAGCATCTCAATCGGGTTGAGGTCAGGACTGTGACTGGGCCCCTCCAGAAGGCGGATTGTCTTCTGTTTGAGCCATTCTGTTGTTAATTTACTTCTATGCTTTGGGTCGTTGTCCTGTTGCAACACCCATCACCATCCTGCAATGACATCACCTCTCAGGATCGCCTCTGATTGGTAGGTGGGTGGGCGGCGGGACGTTCAAATCTTGGCAACGCTCCTCTCCTCCTCCTTTTGTGTCCGGGGAGCAGAGGATAGAGGAGCGCTGCCGCTGCACGTGTGGATCTCAGCCAGCATCACCCCATCCGTGCCCCAGCACCCATCTGTGCCCCAGCACCCATCATCTGATCAGCCAGGTAATCAGGGAAAGGTTGGGCTAGGCAGGGATATAAAAGGGAAAGTTAGTGGTAAAAAAAAACTTTGATTGCATCACCCTAAATAGGGTGTCTGTGGTCCACAGCACAGCTGTGTGAACCTAGACCCCCCAGGGGTGCTGCCGCTTAATGTGTGAGGCCATCCGGAAATGCCTGCATTATTCAGATAATGCAGCATGTCCCCCCCGAGGTGATCCTGCCTATGACCACCTGTACAAAATCAGGTCGGTCATCGATCACTTTGAGGCCAAATTTGTACAGGCCTACGCAGTGTCGGACTGGGGTACTTCGGGCCCACCAGTAACATTTATTTTGGGGGCCCACCGGATGGATACATTCAAATATAATAAATAATCTAACAAGTTTTTTTATATGAACATAGGCTGGTTGAGGTGCGGTACATTGAATATATATATATGTAGTGCAGTAAGTACTGTGTTATGTGCCACTTGGGCAGGGGGTGGGAGACTAGGGGCCCACCTTGCTCAGGGGCCCACCGGGGGATTCCCCTGTACCCCTGTGGGGCAGTCCGAGCCTGGGCCTACGTACCTGGAAGGGAGGTCGCGGTTGATGAGTCTCTCATGGCTTTCAAGGGGAGACTCAGTTTCCGCCAATATATTCCCACTAAGCGGGCGAGGTACGGCGTGAAGCTGTACAAACTTTATTAAAGTACCTCAGGGTACACTTACAAGTTTTGTGTGTACGAGGGGCGAGATTCCCGTATTCAACCCCCAGAATGTCCCCCCACTCTGGATGTTAGCGGGAAACTCGTGTGGGACCTTATGCACCCACTGCTGGATAATGGTTACCACTTGTACGTGGATAACTTTTATACCAGCATTCCCTTGTTCCAGTCCCTCGCCGCCAGATCCACGTCCGCTTGTGGGACCGTGCGGAAAAATCAACGCGGCCTCCCTGCCCTCCCCCTCCAGGTGGAAGCCTGCTGCTGGTCAGATATAAGGATAAGAGGGATGTCCTTGTACTGTCCACAATTCACGGTAACGGCATCACCCCTGTCCCTGTGCGAGGTACCGCGGCAACGGTCCTGAAGCCCGATTGTATCGTCGACTACAATCAGTATATGGGAGGAGTTGATCTCTCGGATCAAGTCCTCAAGCCATATAACGCCATGCGCAAAACCCGGGCATGGTACAAAAAAGTTGCGGTCTACTTGGTGCAGGTTGCCATGTACAACTCTTTTGTACTATCCCGAAGCGCTGGCAGCACAGGGACATTCCTCCAGTTCTATGAGGCAGTCCTCAAGGCCCTGATCTTTTCGGACCGGGAAAGAGCAGGCCGGAGTACCTCGGGAATTGGAGGCGCCCGGATCGTCCCTGGCCAACACTTTCCAGGTGTGGTCCCCCATACTGGAAAGAAGGGACGAACCCAAAAAAGGTGCAGAGTGTGTCGCAGGAGGGGGATACGGAAGGAGACCACCACTCAGTGTGACACGTGCCCTGATCATCCGGGCCTCTGCATTATCAATTGCTTCAGGGAGTATCACACTTCCATGGAGTACTAAATTTATATCCCAATGTAGCCACTGCACTAAAATGAAAAAAAAATAAAAATCCTTAAAAATATTATTTAGTAAAACTAAAATAAATAAAAAAGTAGACTTATTAGGTATCGCCGCATCCGTAATAATCTGCTCTATAAAAATACCCCCCCTAACCCCTCAGATGAACACGGTAAAAAAAGGTGTTTTTTGGTCACCTTACATCACAAAAATTGTAATAGAAAGCCATCAAATAGTCATATGCCCCCCAAAATAGTGCCAATAAAACCGTCTTCTCATCCCGCAAAAAATGAGCCCCTACATAAGATAATCGGCTAAAAACAAAAAAAAAGACTTTTAGGGCTCATTCAGACGGCCGTATGCTGTCCGCAAAAATACTGAATGCTATCCGTTGTCCGCAAAAAAACGGATCCGCAAAAAACGGATAGCATTCAGTATTTTTGCGTACCCATAGACTTCAATGGGGCCATCTCCTGATTTTCACGGACAAGTATAGGACATGTTTCATTTGTTTTGCGGAACCGTGGAATAGAAAAGGGCCCCATAGAAGTGAATGGGTCAGTATCTAATCCGCAAAAAAACGGATCCGCATTTTTGCGGATAGCATACGGCCGTCTGAATGAGCCCTTAGACTATGGAGATACTAAAATATTTTTTTTTTCTCTATAAAAAGATAATATAGTGTAAAACATAAATAAATAAATAAATAAAAAGTAGACTTATTAGGTATCGCCGCGTCCGTAAGAATCTGCTCAATAAAAATACCCCCCCAACCTCTCAGATGAACACGGTAAAAAATAAAAAATAAAAACAGTGCCAAAAAAGCAATTTGTTGGCAAATTTTTCATGTTAATCAGTTTTTTTCCACTAACAAAGCAAGGGTTAACAGCCAAACAAAACATAATATTTATTACCCTCATACCGCAGTTTACAGAAACACCCCATATGTGGTCGTAAACTGCTGTATGGGCACACGGCAGGGCGCAGAAGGAAAGGAACGCCGTATGGTTTCTGGAAGGCAGATTTTGATGGCCCTTTTCTTTTTGGCACCATGTCCCATTTGAAACCTCCCTGATGCACCCCTAGAGTAAAAACTCCATAAAAGCGATCCCATCTAAGAAACTACACCCCTCAAGGTATCCAAAACTGATTTTACAAACGTCGTTAACCCTTTAGGTGTTCCACAAGAGTTATTGGCAAATGGAGATTACATTTCAGAATTTCTATTTCTGGTAACCTTGCCTCACAAAAATGTAATATAGATAAACCAAAAATCATATGTACCCTAAAAATAGTCCCAACAAAACTGCCACCTTATCCCGTAGTTTCCAAAATGGGGTCACTTTAATGGAGTTTCTACTCTAGGGGTGCATCAGGGGGGCTTCAAATGGGACATGGTGTAAATAAACCAGTCCAGCAAAATCTGCCTTCCAAAAGCCACACGGCGCACCTTTCCCTCTACGCCCTACCGTGTGCCCGTACAGTAGTTTACGACCACATATGGGGTGTTTCTGCAAACTACAGAATTGGGGCAATAAATATAGCATTTTTTTGGCTTTTAACCCATGATTTGTTACTGGAAAAAATGGATTAAAATGAAATTTGAGAATTAAAATTTTTGGGCAAATTTTCCATCTCCATTTGCCAATAACTCTTGTGCAACACCTAAAGGGTTAACAAAGTTTGTAAAATTAGTTTTGAATACCTTGAGGGGTGTAGTTTCTAGAATGGGGTCATTTTTGGGTGGTTTCTATTATGTAAGCCTCACAAAGGGACTTCAGACCTGAACTGGTCCCTATAAATTGGGTTTCTGAAAATTTCTGAAAAATTTCTAAATTTGCTTCTAAACTTCTAAGCCTTGTAACATCACCAAAATATAAAATATCATTCCCAAAATGATCCAAGCATGAAGTAGACATATGGGGAATGTAAAGTAAAAACTATTTTTGGAGGTATTACTATGTATTATAGAAGTAGAGAAATTGAAACTTGGAAATTTGCAATTTATTTACAAATTTTTGGTCAATTTTTTTATTTTTTTATAAATAAAAATTATTATTTTTTACTTCATTTTACCAGTGTCATAAAGTACAATATGTGACAAAAAAACAATCTCAGAATGGCCTGGATAAGTCAAAGCGTTTTAAAGTTATCACCACTTAAAGTGACACTGGTCAGATTTGCAAAAAATGGCCAAGTCCTTAAGGTGAAATAGGGCTGAGTCCTTAAGGAGTTAACCCATTCTGTTGTTGATTTACTTCTATGCTTTGGGTCGTTGTCTTGTTGCATCACCCGTCTTCTGTTGAGCTTCAGCTGGTGGACAGATGGCCTTAAGTTCTCCTGTAAAATGTCTTGATAAACTTGGGAATTCATTTTTCCTTCGATGATATCAATCCGTCCAGACCCTGACGCAGCAAAGCAACCCCAAACCATGATGCCCCCACCACCATACTTCACAGTTGGGATGAGGTTTTCATGTTGGTGTGCTGGGCCTCTTTTTCTCCACACATAGTGTTGTGTGTTTCTTCCAAACAACTCCACTTTGGTTCCACCTGTCCACAGAATATTTTGCCAGTACTGCTGTGGAACATCCAGGTGCTCTTGTGCAAACTGTAAACGTGCAGCAATGTTTTTTTGGACAGCAGTGGCTTCCTCTGTGGTATCCTCCCATGAAATCCATTCTTGTTTAGTGTTTTACGTATCGTAGATTTGCTAACAGGGATGTTATCATATGCCAGAGACTTCTGTAAGTCTTTAGCTGACACTCTAGGATTCTTCTTCACCTCATTGAGCAGTCTGCGCTGTGCTCTTGCAGTCATCTTTACAGGACGGCCACTCCTAGGGAGAGTAGCAGCAGTGCTGAACTTTCTCCATTTATAGACAATTTGTCTTACCGTGGACTGATGAACAGCAAGGCTTTTGGAGATACTTTTATAACCCTTTCCAGCTTTATGCAAGTGAACAATTCTTAATCGTAGGTCTTCTGAGAGCTCTTTTGTGCGAGGCATCATTCACATCAGGCAATGCTTCTTGTGAAAAGCAAACCCAGAACTGGTGTGTGTTTTTTATAGGGCAGGGCAGCTGTAACCAACACCTCCAATCTCATCTCATTGATTGGACTCCAGTTGGCTGACACCTCATACCAATTAGCTCTTGGAGATGTCATTAGTCTAGGGGTTCACATACTTTTTCCACCTGCACTGTGAATGTTTACATGGTGTGTTCAATAAAAACATGGTCACATTTAACTCTTTGTGTGTTATTAGTTTAAGCAGACGGTGATTGTCTATTGTTGTGACTTAGATGAAGATCAGATCACATTTTATGACCAATTTGTGCAGAAATCCATATCATTCCAAAGGGTTCACATACTTTTTCTTGCAACTGTATAAACTAACTAACTAATGTAATTGGATAAGGAATAGGATCCAGATGAAAGCGCAGAGCTCAGCAATGTCACTGCTCTCTCTCAGAACTGCAGGATACTGTGTACAAAGGCTGCTGGGGAGGTTCTTAAAAAAATCTAGAATATTCGCAATCATGAATATACAGTATATCACTATATTCTATATCTTCGCGAATTCTTGAAGTAACGATATTCGGAAGAAAAATTAGCAATTACAATATTCGCAATCAACACTATTACCGGGTGCAGCGCTCATAGAAATGCTGGTTTCAGATAATTGCGTTTTTCTTAATTTTCCACCGTTCTGTTGCTGGAGAAGAAATGCTCATTCATGGGGCGATCGCGTCGTCCGTCCAACAACCAAAATCCTCAATTCTTAGCAGCAAATTGTTCTACATGAAAAGAGATCTGCTGCCCCCAAAACAGGGAGTCTGGACGGAAAGGAGTGATTGCTGCCTGCGAATGTGCGCTGCTGAGCTGTGTATCTAATCCTATCCTGTGTGATACTGTCTGCTGAGCTGTGTATCTAATCCTATCCTGTGTGATACTGTCTGCTGAGCTGTGTATCTAATCCTATCCTGTGTGATACTGTCTGCTGAGCTGTGTATCTAATCCTATCCTGTGTGATACTGTCTGCTGAGCTGTGTATCTAATCCTATCCTATGTGATACTGTCTGCTGAGCTGTGTATCTAATCCTATCCTGTGTGATACAGTCTGCTGAGCTGTGTATCTAATCCTATGTGATACTGTCTGCTGAGCTGTGTATCTAATCCTATCCTGTATGATACTGCCTGTTGAGCTGTGTATCTAATCTTACCCTGTGTGATACTGCCTGCTGAGCTGTGTATCTAATCCTATCCTGTGTGATACTGTCTGCTGAGCTGTGTATCTAATCCTATCATGTGTGATACTGTCTGCTGAGCTGTGTATCTAATCCTATCCTGTGTGATACTGTCTGCTGAGCTGTGTATCTAATCCTATCCTGTGTGATACTGTCTGCTGAGCTGTGTATCTAATCCTATCATGTGTGATACTGTCTGCTGAGCTGTGTATCTAATCCTATCCTGTGTGATACTGTCTGCTGAGCTGTGTATCTAATCCTATCCTATGTGATACTGTCTGCTGAGCTGTGTATCTAATCCTATCCTGTGTGATACAGTCTGCTGAGCTGTGTATCTAATCCTATGTGATACTGTCTGCTGAGCTGTGTATCTAATCCTATCCTGTATGATACTGCCTGTTGAGCTGTGTATCTAATCTTACCCTGTGTGATACTGCCTGCTGAGCTGTGTATCTAATCCTATCCTGTGTGATACTGTCTGCTGAGCTGTGTATCTAATCCTATCCTGTGTGATACTGTCTGCTGAGCTGTGTATCTAATCCTATCCTGTGTGATACTGTCTGCTGAGCTGTGTATCTAATCCTCTCCTGTGTGATACTGTCTGCTGAGCTGTGTATCTAATCCTATCCTGTGTGATACTGTCTGCTGAGCTGTGTATCTAATCCTCTCCTGTGTGATACGGTCTGCTGAGCTGTGTATCTAATACTATCCTGTGTGATACCGTCTGCTGAGCTGTGTATCTAATCCTGTCCTGTGTGATACAGTCTGCTGAGCTGTGTATCTAATCCTATGTGATACTGTCTGCTTAGCTGTGTATCTAATCCTATCCTGTATGATACTGCCTGTTGAGCTGTGTATCTAATCTTACCCTGTGTGATACTGCCTGCTGAGCTGTGTATCTAATCCTATCCTGTGTGATACTGTCTGCTGAGCTGTGTATCTAATCCTATCCTGTGTGATACTGTCTGCTGAGCTGTGTATCTAATCCTATCCTGTGTGATACTGTCTGCTGAGCTGTGTATCTAATCCTATCCTGTGTGATACTGTCTGCTGAGCTGTGTATCTAATCCTATCCTGTGTGATACTGACTGCTGAGCTGTGTATCTAATCCTATCCTATGTGATACTGTCTGCTGAGCTGTGTATCTAATCCTATCCTGTGTGATACAGTCTGCTGAGCTGTGTATCTAATCCTCTCCTGTGTGATACTGTCTGCTGAGCTGTGTATCTAATCCTATCCTGTGTGATACTGTCTGCTGAGCTGTGTATCTAATCCTCTCCTGTGTGATACGGTCTGCTGAGCTGTGTATCTAATACTATCCTGTGTGATACCGTCTGCTGAGCTGTGTATCTAATCCTGTCCTGTGTGATACAGTCTGCTGAGCTGTGTATCTAATCCTATGTGATACTGTCTGCTTAGCTGTGTATCTAATCCTATCCTGTATGATACTGCCTGTTGAGCTGTGTATCTAATCTTACCCTGTGTGATACTGCCTGCTGAGCTGTGTATCTAATCCTATCCTGTGTGATACTGTCTGCTGAGCTGTGTATCTAATCCTATCCTGTGTGATACTGTCTGCTGAGCTGTGTATCTAATCCTATCCTGTGTGATACTGTCTGCTGAGCTGTGTATCTAATCCTATCCTGTGTGATACTGTCTGCTGTGCTGTGTATCTAATCCTATCATGTGTGATACTGTCTGCTGAGCTGTGTATCTAATCCTATCCTGTGTGATACTGTCTGCTGAGCTGTGTATCTAATCCTATCCTATGTGATACTGTCTGCTGAGCTGTGTATCTAATCCTATCCTGTATGATACTGCCTGCTGAGCTGTGTATCTAATCTTACCCTGTGTGATACTGCCTGCTGAGCTGTGTATCTAATCCTATCCTGTGTGATACTGTTTGCTGAGCTGTGTATCTAATCCTCTCCTGTGTGATACTGTCTGCTGAGCTGTGTATCTCATCCTATCCTGTGTGATACAGTCTGCTGAGCTGTGTATCTAATCCTGTCCTGTGTGATACAGTCGGCTGAGCTGTGTATCTAATCCTATCCTGTGTGATACTGCCTGCTGAGCTGTGTATCTAATCCTATCCTGTGTGATACAGTCTGCTGAGCTATGTATCTAATCCTATACTGTGTGATACTGCCTGCTGAGCTGTGTATCTAATCCTGTCCTGTGTGATACAGTCTGCTGAGCTGTGTATCTAATCCTATCCTGTGTGATACTGACTGCTGAGCTGTGTATCTAATCCTGTCCTGTGTGATACTGTCTGCTGAGCTGTGTATCTAATCCTATCCTGTGTGATACTGCATGCTGAGCTGTGTATCTAATCCTATCCTGTGTGATACTGTCTGCTGAGCTGTGTATCTAATCCTATCCTGTGTGATACTGTCTGCTGAGCTGTGTATCTAATCCTATCCTGTGTGATACTGCATGCTGAGCTGTGTATCTAATCCTATCCTGTGTGATACTGTCTGCTGAGCTGTGTATCTAATCCTATCCTGTGTGATACTGTCTGCTGAGCTGTGTATCTAATCCTATCCTATGTGATACTGTCTGCTGAGCTGTGCATCTAATCCTATCCTGTGTGATACAGTCTGCTGAGCTGTGTATCTAATCCTATGTGATACTGTCTGCTGAGCTGTGTATCTAATCCTATCCTGTATGATACTGCCTGTTGAGCTGTGTATCTAATCTTACCCTGTGTGATACTGCCTGCTGAGCTGTGTATCTAATCCTATCCTGTGTGATACTGTCTGCTGAGCTGTGTATCTAATCCTATCCTGTGTGATACTGTCTGCTGAGCTGTGTATCTAATCCTATCCTGTGTGATACTGCATGCTGAGCTGTGTATCTAATCCTATCCTGTGTGATACTGTCTGCTGAGCTGTGTATCTAATCCTATCCTGTGTGATACTGTCTGCTGAGCTGTGTATCTAATCCTATCCTATGTGATACTGTCTGCTGAGCTGTGCATCTAATCCTATCCTGTGTGATACAGTCTGCTGAGCTGTGTATCTAATCCTATGTGATACTGTCTGCTGAGCTGTGTATCTAATCCTATCCTGTATGATACTGCCTGTTGAGCTGTGTATCTAATCTTACCCTGTGTGATACTGCCTGCTGAGCTGTGTATCTAATCCTATCCTGTGTGATACTGTCTGCTGAGCTGTGTATCTAATCCTATCATGTGTGATACTGTCTGCTGAGCTGTGTATCTAATCCTATCCTGTGTGATACTGTCTGCTGAGCTGTGTATCTAATCCTATCCTGTGTGATACTGTCTGCTGAGCTGTGTATCTAATCCTATCCTGTGTGATACTGTCTGCTGAGCTGTGTATCTAATCCTATCATGTGTGATACTGTCTGCTGAGCTGTGTATCTAATCCTATCCTGTGTGATACTGTCTGCTGAGCTGTGTATCTAATCCTATCCTATGTGATACTGTCTGCTGAGCTGTGTATCTAATCCTATCCTGTATGATACTGCCTGCTGAGCTGTGTATCTAATCTTACCCTGTGTGATACTGCCTGCTGAGCTGTGTATCTAATCCTATCCTGTGTGATACTGTCTGCTGAGCTGTGTATCTAATCCTCTCCTGTGTGATACTGTCTGCTGAGCTGTGTATCTCATCCTATCCTGTGTGATACAGTCTGCTGAGCTGTGTATCTAATCCTGTCCTGTGTGATACAGTCTGCTGAGCTGTGTATCTAATCCTATCCTGTGTGATACTGCCTGCTGAGCTGTGTATCTAATCCTATCCTGTGTGATACAGTCTGCTGAGCTATGTATCTAATCCTATACTGTGTGATACTGCCTGCTGAGCTGTGTATCTAATCCTGTCCTGTGTGATACAGTCTGCTGAGCTGTGTATCTAATCCTATCCTGTGTGATACTGACTGCTGAGCTGTGTATCTAATCCTGTCCTGTGTGATACTGTCTGCTGAGCTGTGTATCTAATCCTCTCCTGTGTGATACTGCCTGCTGAGCTGTGTATCTAATCCTATCATGTGTGATACAGTCTGCTGAGCTGTGTATCTAATCCTATCCTGTGTGATACTGTCTGCTGAGCTGTGTATCTAATCATATCCTGTGTGATACTGTCTGCTGAGCTGTGTATCTAATCCTATCCTGTGTGATACCGTCTGCTGAGCTGTGTATCTAATCCTATCCTGTGTGATACTGACTGCTGAGCTGTGTATCTAATCCTGTCCTGTGTGATACTGTCTGCTGAGCTGTGTATCTAATCCTCTCCTGTGTGATACTGCCTGCTGAGCTGTGTATCTAATCCTATCCTGTGTGATACAGTCTGCTGAGCTGTGTATCTAATCCTGTCCTGTGTGATACAGTCTGCTGAGCTGTGAATCTTATCTTAATCTGTGTGATACAGTCTGCTGAGCTGTGTATCTAATCCTCTCCTGTGTGATACTGCCTGCTGAGCTGTGTATCTAATCCTATCCTGTGTGATACAGTCTGCTGAGCTGTGTATCTAATCCTGTCCTGTGTGATACAGTCTGCTGAGCTGTGTATCTAATCCTGTCCTGTGTGATACTGTCTGCTGAGCTCTGTATCTAATCCTATCCTGTGTGATACTGTCTGCTGAGCTGTGTATCTAATCCTATCCTGTGTGATACTTTCTGCTGAGCTGTGTATCTAATCCTATGATGTGTGATACTGTCTGCTGAGCTGTGTATCTAATCCTATCCTGTGTAATACTGTCTGCTGAGCTGTGTATCTAATCCTCTCCTGTGTGATACTGCCTGCTGAGCTGAGTATCTAATCCTATCCTGTGTGATTCTGTCTGCTGAGCTATGTATCTAATCCTATCCTGTGTGATACAGACTGCTAAGCTGTGTATCTAATCCTATCCTGTGTGATTCTGTCTGCTGAGCTGTGTATCTAATCCTATCCTGTGTGATACTGTCTGCTGAGCTGTGTATCTAATCTTATCCTGTGTGATACAGTCTGCTGAGCTGTGTATCTAATCCTGTCCTGTGTGATACAGTCTGCTGAGCTGTGTATCTAATCCTACAGTGTGTTATACTGCCTGCTGAGCGGTGTATCTAATCCTATCCTGTGTGATACTGTCTGCTGAGCTATGTATCTAATCCTGTCCTGTGTGATACTGTCTGCTGAGCTGTGTATCTAATCCTGTCCTGTGTGATACAGTCTGCTGAGCTGTGTATCTAATCCTCTCCTGTGTGATACTGCCTGCTGAGCTGTGTATCTAATCCTATCCTGTGTGATTCTGTCTGCTGAGCTGTGTATCTAATCCTATCCTGTGTGATACAGTCTGCTGAGCTGTGTATCTAATCCTGTCCTGTGTGATACAGTCTGCTGAGCTGTGTATCTAATCCTATCCTGTGTGATACTGCCTGCTGAGCTGTGCATCTAATCCTGTCCTGTGTGATACAGTCTGCTGAGCTGTGTATCTAATCCTCTCCTGTGTGATACTGCCTGCTGAGCTGTGTATCTAATCCTATCCTGTGTGATTCTGTCTGCTGAGCTATGTATCTAATCCTATCCTGTGTGATACAGTCTGCTGAGCTGTGTATCTAATCATGTCCTGTGTGATACAGTCTGCTGAGCTGTGTATCTAATCCTATCCTGTGTGATACTGTCTGCTGAGCTATGTATCTAATCCTGTCCTGTGTGATACTGTCTGCTGAGCTGTGCATCTAATCCTATGATGTGTGATACTGTCTGCTGAGCTGTGTATCTAATCCTATCCTGTGTGATACTGCCTGCTGAGCTGTGTATCTAATCCTATCCTGTGTGATACTGTCTGCTGAGCTGTGTATCTAATCCTATCCTGTGTGATACTGTCTGCTGAGCCGTGTATCTAATCCTGTCCTGTGTGATACAGTCTGCTGAGCTGTGTATCTAATCCTTTCCTGTGTGATACTGTCTGCTGAGCTGTGTATCTAATCATATCTTGTGTGATACAGTCTGCTGAGCTGTGTATCTAATCCTGTCCTGTGTGATACAGTCTGCTGAGCTGTGTATCTAATCCTGTCCTGTGTGATACTGTCTGCTGAGCTGTGTATCTAATCCTGTCCTGTGTGATACAGTCTGCTGAGCTGTGTATCTAATCCTGTCCTGTGTGATACAGTCTGCTGAGCTGTGTATCTAATCCTGTTCTGTGTGATACAGTCTGCTGAGCTGTGTATCTAATCCTGTCTTGTGTGATACAGTCTGCTGAGCTGTGTATCTAATCCTTTCCTGTGTGATACAGTCTGCTGAGCTGTGCATCTAACCCTGTCCTATGTGATACTGTCTGCTGAGCTGTGTATCTAAGCCTGTCTTGTGTGATACTGTCTTCTGAGCTGTGTATCTCATCCTTTCCTGTGTGATACAGTCTGCTGAGCTGTGTATCTAATCCTATCCTGTGTGATACAGTCTGCTGAGCTGTGTATCTAAGCCTGTCCTGTGTGATACTGACTGCTGAGCTGTGTATCTAATCCTATCCTGTGTGATACTGTCTGCTGAGCTGTGTATCTAATCCTGTCCTGTGTGATTCTGTCTGCTGAGCTGTGTATCTAAGCCTGTCCTGTGTGATACTGACTGCTGAGCTGTGTATCTAATCCTATCCTATGTAATACTGTCTGCTGAGCTGTGTATCTAATCCTATCCTGTGTGATACTGTCTGCTGAGCGGTGTATCTAATCCTATCCTGTCTGATACTGTCTGCTGAGCTGTGTATCTAATCCTATCCTGTGTGATACAGTCTGCTGAGCTGTGTATCTAATCCTGTCCTGTGTGATACTGTCTGCTGAGCTGTGTATCTAATCCTGTCATGTGTGATACTGTCTGCTGAGCTGTGTATCTAATCCTATCCTGTGTGATACAGTCTGCTGAGCTGTGTATCTAATCCTGTCTTGTGTGATACAGTCTGCTGAGCTGTGTATCTAATCCTGTCCTGTGTGATACAGTCTGCTGAGCTGTGTATCTAACCCTGCCATGTGTGATACTGACCGCTGAGCTGTGTATCTAATCCTGTCCTATGTGATACTTTCTGCTGAGCTGTGTATCTAAGCCTGTCTTGTGTGATACTGTCTGCTGAGCTGTGTATCTAAGCCTGTCTTGTGTGATACTGTCTTCTGAGCTGTGTATCTCATCCTATCCTGTGTGATACAGTCTGCTGAGCTGTGTATCTAATCCTATCCTGTGTGATACAGTCTGCTGAGCTGTGTATCTAAGCCTGTCCTGTGTGATACTGCCTGCTGAGCTGTGTATCTAATCCTGTCCTGTGTGATAATGTCTGCTGAGCTGTGTATCTAATCCTATCCTGTGTGATACTGTCTGCTGAGCTGTGTATCTAATCCTATCCTGTGTGATACTGCCTGCTGAGCTGTGTATCTAATCCTATCCTGTGTGATACAGTCTGCTGAGCTGTGTATCTAATCCTATCCTGTGTGATACTGCCTGCTGAGCTGTGTATCTAATCCTATCCTATGTGATACTGTCTGCTGAGCTGTGTATCTAATCCTATCCTGTGTGATACTGCCTGCTGAGCTGTGTATCTAATCCTATCCTGTGTGATACTGTCTGCTGAGCTGTGTATCTAATCCCATCCTGTGTGATACTGTCTGCTGAGCTGTGTATCTAATCCTCTCCTGTGTGATACGGTCTGCTGAGCTGTGTATCTAATACTATCCTGTGTGATACCGTCTGCTGAGCTGTGTATCTAATCCTGTCCTGTGTGATACAGTCTGCTGAGCTGTGTATCTTATCCTATCCTGTGTGATACTGACTGCTGAGCTGTGTATCTAATCCTGTCCTGTGTGATACTGTCTGCTGAGCTGTGTATCTAATACTCTCCAGTGTGATACTGCCTGCTGAGCTGTGTATCTAATCCTATCCTGTGTGATACAGTCTGCTGAGCTATGTATCTAATCCTATACTGTGTGATACTGCCTGCTGAGCTGTGTATCTAATCCTGTCCTGTGTGATACTGTCTGCTGAGCTGTGTATCTAATCCTATCCTGTGTGATACTGACTGCTGAGCTGTGTATCTAATCCTATCCTGTGTGATACTGTCTGCTGAGCTGTGTATCTAATCCTATCCTGTGTGATACTGTCTGCTGAGCTGTGTATCTAATCCTATCCTGTCTGATACTGTCTGCTGAGCTGTGTATCTAATCCTATCCTGTGTGATACTGTCTGCTGATCTGTGTATCTAATCCTCTCCTGTGTGATACTGTCTGCTGAGCTGTGTATCTAATCATATCCTGTGTGATACTGTCTGCTGAGCTGTGTATCTAATCTTATCCTGTGTGATACAGTCTGCTGAGCTGTGTATCTAATCCTGTCCTGTGTGATACAGTCTGCTGAGCTGTGTATCTAATCCTATCCTGTGTGATACTGTCTGCTGAGCTATGTATCTAATCCTGTCCTGTGTGATACTGTCTGCTGAGCTATGTATCTAATCCTGTCCTGTGTGATACTGTCTGCTGAGCTGTGTATCTAATCCTATCCTGTGTGATACTGTCTGCTGAGCTGTGTATCTAATCCTATCCTGTGTGATACTGTCTGCTGAGCTGTGTATCTAATCCTATGATGTGTGATACTGTCTGCTGAGCTGTGTATCTAATCCTATCCTGTGTGATACTGTCTGCTGAGCTGTGTATGTAATCCTCTCCTGTGTGATACTGCCTGCTGAGCTGTGTATCTAATCCTATCCTGTGTGATTCTGTCTGCTGAGCTATGTATCTAATCCTATCCTGTGTGATACAGACTGCTGAGCTGTGTATCTAATCCTATCCTGTGTGATTCTGTCTGCTGAGCTGTGTATCTAATCCTATCCTGTGTGATACTGTCTGCTGAGCTGTGTATCTAATCTTATCCTGTGTGATACAGTCTGCTGAGCTGTGTATCTAATCCTGTCCTGTGTGATACAGTCTGCTGAGCTGTGTATCTAATCCTATCCTATGTGATACTGTCTGCTGAGCTATGTATCTAATCCTGTCCTGTGTGATACTGTCTGCTGAGCTGTGTATCTAATCCTGTCCTGTGTGATACAGTCTGCTGAGCTGTGTATCTAATCCTCTCCTGTGTGATACTGCCTGCTGAGCTGTGTATCTAATCCTATCCTGTTCATTCTGTCTGCTGAGCTATGTATCTAATCCTCTCCTGTGTGATACTGCCTGCTGAGCTGTGTATCTAATCCTCTCCTGTGTGATACAGTATGCTGAGCTGTGTATCTAATCCTATCCTGTGTGATACTGTCTGCTGAGCTGTGTATCTAATCCTATCCTGTGTGATACTGCCTGCTGAGCTGTGTATCTAATCCTATCCTGTGTGATACTGTCTGCTGAGCTGTGTATCTAATCCTATCCTGTGTGATACTGTCTGCTGAGCCGTGTATCTAATCCTGTCCTGTGTGATACAGTCTGCTGAGCTGTGTATCTAATCCTTTCCTGTGTGATACAGTCTGCTGAGCTGTGTATCTAACCCTGTCCTATGTGATACTGTCTGCTGAGCTGTGTATCTAAGCCTGTCTTGTGTGATACAGTCTGCTGAGCTGTGTATCTAAGCCTGTCTTGTGTGATACTGTCTTCTGAGCTGTGTATCTCATCCTATCCTGTGTGATACAGTCTGCTGAGCTGTGTATCTAATCCTATCCTGTGTGATACAGTCTGCTGAGCTGTGTATCTAAGCCTGTCCTATGTGATACTGACTGCTGAGCTGTGTATCTAATCCTATCCTGTGTGATACTGTCTGCTGAGCTGAGTATCTAATCCTGTCCTGTGTGATTCTGTCTGCTGAGCTGTGTATCTAAGCCTGTCCTGTGTGATACTGACTGCTGAGCTGTGTATCTAATCCTATCCTATGTAATACTGTCTGCTGAGCTGTGTATCTAATCCTATCCTGTGTGATACTGTCTGCTGATCTGTGTGGCTAAGCCTGTCTTGTGTGATACTGACTGCTGGGCTGTGTATCTAATCCTGTCCTGTGTGATACTGTCTGCTGAGCTGTGTATCTAATCCTGTCATGTGTGATACTGTCTGCTGAGCTGTGTATCTAATCCTATCCTGTGTGATACTGTCTGCTGAGCTGTGTATCTAATCCTATCCTGTGTGATACTGTCTGCTGAGCTGTGTATCTAATCCTATCCTGTGTGATACTGTCTGCTGAGCTGTGTATCTAATCCTATCCTGTGTGATACTGTCTGCTGAGCTGTGTATCTAATCCTGCCCTGTGTGATACTGTCTGCTGAGCTGTGTATCTAATCCTATCCTGTGTGATACTGTCTGCTGAGCTGTGTATCTAATCCTATCCTGTGTGATACTGTCTGCTGAGCTGTGTATCTAATCCTATCCTGTGTGATACTGTCTGCTGAGCTGTGTATCTAATCCTATCCCGTGTGATAAAGTCTGCTGAGCTGTGTATCTAATCCTGTCCTGTGTGATACTGTCTGCTGAGCTGTGTATGTAATCCTATCCTGTGTGATACTGTCTGCTGAGCTGTGTATCTAATCCTATCATGTGTGATACTGTCTGCTGAGCTGTGTATCTAATCCTGTCCTGTGTGATACTGTCTGCTAAGCTGTGTATCTAATCCTATCCTGTGTGATACTGTCTGCTGAGGTTTGTATCTAATCCTATCCTGTGTGATACTGTCTGCTGAGCTGTGTATCTAATCCTGTCCTGTGTGATACAGTCTGCTGAGCTGTGTATCTAATCCTGTCCTATGTGATACAGTCTGCTGAGCTGTGTATCTAATCCTGTCCTGTGTGATACAGTCTGCTGAGCTGTGTATCTAATCCTATCCTGTGTGATACTGACTGCTGAGCTGTGTATCTAATCCTATCCTGTGTGATACAGTCTGCTGAGCTGTGTATCTAATCCTATCCTGTGTGATACTGTCTGCTGAGCTGTGTATCTAATCCTGTCCTGTGTGATACAGTCTGCTGAGCTGTGTATCTAATCCTGTCCTGTGTGATACAGTCTGCTGAGCTGTGTATCTAATCCTGTCCTGTGTGATACAGTCTGCTGAGCTGTGTATCTAATCCTATCCTGTGTGATACAGTCTGCTGAGCTGTGTATCTAATCCTCTCCTGTGTGATACTGCCTGCTGAGCTGTGTATCTAATCCTGTCCTGTGTGATACTGTCTGCTGAGCTGTGTATCTAATCCTATCCTGTGTGATACTGTCTGCTGAGCTGTGTTTCTAATCCTATCTTGTGTGATACTGCCTGCTGAGCTGTGTATCTAATCCTATCCTGTGTGAAACTGTCTGCTCAGCTGTGTATCTAAGCCTATCCTGTGTGATACTCTCTGCTGAGCTGTGTATCTAAGCCTATCCTGTGTGACACAGTCTGCTGAGCTGTGTATCTAATCCTATCCTGTGTGATACTGTCTGCTGATCTGTGTATCTAATCCTTTCCTGTGTGATACAGTCTGCTGAGCTGTGTATCTAATCCTATCCTGTGTGATACTGTCTGCTCAGCTGTGTATCTAAGCCTATCCTGTGTGATAGTCTGCTGAGCTGTGTATCTAATCCTATCCTGTGTGATACTGCCTGCTGAGCTGTGTATCTAATCCTATCCTGTGTGATAGTGTCTGCTGAACTGTGTATCTAATCCTATCCTGTGTGATACTGTCTGCTGAGCTGTGTATCTAATCCTATCCTGTGTGATACTGTCTGCTGAGCTGTGTATCTAATCCTATCCTGTGTGATACTGTCTGCTGAGCTGTGTATCTAATCCTATCCTGTGTGATACTGTCTGCTGAGCTGTCTATCTAATCCTATCCTGCTTGATACTGTCTGCTGAGCTGTGTATCTAATCCTATCCTGTGTGATACTGTCTGCTCAGCTGTGTATCTAAGCCTATCCTGTGTGATACTGTCTGCTCAGCTGTGTATCTAATCCTATCCTGTGTGATACTGTCTGCTGAGCTGTGTATCTAATCCTCTCCTGTGTGATACTGTCTTTCCTCAATTAGGGACGTTTCCTCTTATTTCCAACAACCAATCAGATTGCTGCTTTTATATTTTCTTCAGCAGTGAAGATGAAAGCAGCGATTTGATTGGTGGCTGTGGGTATCACTTCTCTCCTTTCTCAGCTCTAGTTAGGATCTGTTCTCTAGCACAGATGTGGAGTAGTCCATTATGCGGGTGATGATGGGGGTTATTGTACTCAGTAGTTGCTGTGTTGGTGATCGGGCAGATGCCCACAGTAAAGATGGCCGCCCAGTCATCAGCGTTCTATTTGCCTTCAGTTTTTCCGGGTTGCTCGGTCACATGATCACTTCGCCTCGGCAAGATGGCTGAAGACCTGCCTGCTGAGCTGGATGTGGTGATCCTGGGAACAGGTCGGGACAAATGATGATGTCGTGACATGATGGAGATGTGTTATAGGCTTGTGTGAACCGGCGGGGGGGGGGAGCCAGAGAGTGTGACCCGCTTTGTTAGTAATGCCGGACTGTGTACTGATGATTCATTCATCTGTCTGACGTTTACAGGACCCGGGAATGGGAGGGGTCAGTGGGCGTGTGCATTAAGGGGCCCCAGGAGCCTCAATCATCATGTGCCATAATGTCCTGGCTCTGGGTCCGTTATATAGTGGCCCCCAGGAACCCCATTCATCATGTACAGTAATGTCCTGGCTCTGGGTCCGTTATAGTGGCCCCCATGAACCCCATTCATCATGTACAGTAATGTCCTGGCTCTGGGTCCGTTATATAGTGGCCCCCAGGAGCCCCATTCATCATGTACAGTAATGTCCTGGCTCTGGGTCCGTTGTATAGTGGCCCCCAGGAGCCCCATTCATCATGTACAGTAATGTCCTGGCTCTGGGTCCGTTATATAGTGGCCCCCAGGAACCCCATTCATCATGTACAGTAATGTCCTGGCTCTGGGTCCGTTATATAGTGGCCCCCAGGAACCCCATTCATCACGTACAGTAATGTCCTGGCTCTGGGTCCGTTATATAGTGGCCCCCAGGAACCCCATTCATCATGTACAGTAATGTCCTGGCTCTGGGTCCGTTATATAGTGGCCCCCAGGAACCCCATTCATCATGTACAGTAATGTCCTGGCTCTGGGTCCGTTATATAGTGGCCCCCAGGAGCCCCATTCATCATGTACAGTAATGTCCTGGCTCTGGGTCTGTTATATAGTGGCCCCCAGGAGCCCCATTCATCATGTACAGTAATGTCCTGGCTCTGGGTCTGTTATATAGTGGCCCCCAGGAGCCCCATTCATCATGTACAGTAATGTCCTGGCTCTGGGTCCGTTATATAGTGGCCCCCAGGAGCCCCATTCATCATGTACAGTAATGTCCTGTCTCTGGGTCCGTTATATAGTGGCCCCCGGGAGCCCCACTCATCATGTACAGTAATGTCCTGTCTCTGGGTCCGTTATATAGTGGCCCCCGGGAGCCCCACTCATCATGTACAGTAATGTCCTGGCTCTGGGTCTGTTATATAGTGGCCCCCGGGAGCCCCATTCATCATGTACAGTAATGTCCTGGCTCTGGGTCTGTTATATAGTGGCCCCCAGGAGCCCCATTCATCATGTACAGTAATGTCCTGGCTCTGGGTCCGTTATATAGTGGCCCCCAGGAGCCCCATTCATCATGTACAGTAATGTCCTGGCTCTGGGTCCGTTATATAGTGGCCCCCGGGAGCCCCATTCATCATATACAGTAATGTCCTGGCTCTGGGTCCGTTATATAGTGGCCCCCGGGAGCCCTATTCATCATGTACAGTAATGTCCTGGCTCTGGGTCCGTTATATAGTGGCCCCCGGGAGCCCCATTCATCATGTACAGTAATGTCCTGGCTCTGGGTCCGTTATATAGTGGCCCCCGGGAGCCCCATTCATCATGTACAGTAATGTCCTTGCTCTGGGTCTGTTATATAGTGGCCCCCGGGAGCCCCATTCATCATGTACAGTAATGTCCTGGCTCTGGGTCTGTTATATAGTGGCCCCCGGGAGCCCCATTCATCATGTACAGTAATGTCCTGGCTCTGGGTCCGTTATATAGTGGCCCCCGGGAGCCCTATTCATCATGTACAGTAATGTCCTGGCTCTGGGTCCGTTATATAGTGGCCCCCGGGAGTCCCATTCATCATGTACAGTAATGTCCTGGCTCTGGGTCCGTTATATAGTGGCCCCCAGGAGCCCCATTCATCATGTACAGTAATGTCCTGGCTCTGGGTCCGTTATATAGTGGCCCCCAGGAACCCCATTCATCATGTACAGTAATGTCCTGGCTCTGGGTCCGTTATATAGTGGCCCCCGGGAGCCCCATTCATCATGTACAGTAATGTCCTGGCTCTGGGTCCGTTATATAGTGGCCCCCGGGAGTCCCATTCATCATGTACAGTAATGTCCTGGCTCTGGGTCCGTTATATAGTGGCCCCCAGGAACCCCATTCATCATGTACAGTAATGTCCTGACTCTGGGTCCGTTATATAGTGGCCCCCAGGAACCCCATTCATCATGTACAGTAATGTCCTGGCTCTGGGTCCGTTATATAGTGGCCCCCAGGAGCCCCATTCATCATGTACAGTAATGTCCTGGCTCTGGGTCCGTTATATAGTGGCCCCCAGGAGCCCCATTCATCATGTACAGTAATGTCCTGGCTCTGGGTCTGTTATATAGTGGCCCCCAGGAGCCCCATTCATCATGTACAGTAATGTCCTGGCTCTGGGTCTGTTATATAGTGGCCCCCAGGAGCCCCATTCATCATGTACAGTAATGTCCTGGCTCTGGGTCTGTTATATAGTGGCCCCCAGGAGCCCCATTCATCATGTACAGTAATGTCCTGGCTCTGGGTCTGTTATATAGTGGCCCCCAGGAGCCCCATTCATCATGTACAGTAATGTCCTGGCTCTGGGTCCGCTTCAGTTACCATAATACAACCGCCTGCGTGCGTCATGTACAGATCCGTTTGTATTATGTTTTCTATAGCCATGACGGATCCGTTTTCTATTGTGTCAGAGAAAACGGATCCGTGCCCATTGACTTACATTGTGTGTCAGGTCGGATCCGTCTTGCTCCGCTGCTTGCAGGATTATTGTGTCCGCGATAAGGACGCAGCCATATGGAGCGGAATGCATTCTATATCAGTCAGTTCAGTTTTGTCGCCATTGACAATGAATGGGGACAAACCGGAAGCGTTTTCTATAATGTATCTCAATAGCGGAATTGAAGACGCGCCATCCATAACTTCGGCGTATCCAGTGCCAGTCTGACTGTAAGGAGCCACCTAAGGCGACTTTCACACTGCCGTTTCTATTTTTCCGGTACTGAGATCCGTCATATGGGCTCGATACCGGAAAAAAAACGCTTCCGTTTTGTCCCCATTCATTATCATTGGGGACAAAACTGAACTGAACAGAACGGAGCGCTCCAAAATGCATTCCGTTCCGTTTAGTTGCGTTCCCAGACCGGAGAGCAAACCGCAACATGTTGTATTTTGCTTTCTGTCCTGGGATGCGGAGTAAGATGGCATCACCCACAATGCAAGTCAATGGGGACGGATCCGTTTTCTCTGCCACAATAGAACACGGATCCGTCCCTCATTGACTTCCAATAGAGTTCATGACGGATCCGTCTTGGGTAAGTTACAGATAATACAACCGGATCCATTCATAACATAATGTATTCTCAGATCCCCGCCGGATCCAGTACAAACACTGGTGTGAAAGTCGCCTGCATGAGACCGCCTGCGGCCCCTCACCGTCCCCACATGAAAAAGTCACAGATTGTGGCGCAAATAACCTGCGTCAGAAATGTGCCTAATACAGATGTGTTCCTGGATAGTAAATGACCCCCTTAGTTTTTCCAGGGGGGGGGGGGGACGGCATGTAAATACATAGTTACGGCATGTAAATACATAGTTACTTTTGGTCATTGTACCGTATATACTTTATTCCATTGATCGCCATCTTTTACAGTTGACACGTGGGCGATCCCAGGGTGGCGCGTTGCGATCCCAGGGTGGCGCTCTTTTTCTGCTCCCATTCACTTTTTAATGGCATATTATTTATTCCTTTCTTTATATATATATACTTTTTAATCATGTTACAATAAAAATATATTTTTCCTATTGGTACTATGAGCTCCGTTCTTCTGGTTTTTCGCTTGTTTCACTCGGGAGCTAGTACCGAGTTACATCTACGGGTGTCCTTTGTGGCTACATTGGGTGGACACCGTTTTCCATTCCCCATTTGGACACCTATGGTCTTTTTTGTTTTTCTACGGATGTGACAGGTTCACGTGCGGTACGGAATGGATCACTCAGCGCCGTCCGGGCAGAGGTTCTCCTCTCATTGCTCTTCTCCCAACCAGCAGGACCCACAGTGTTTAACAGCGCTGACATCTCAGCCTAGGAGCAGAGCGATCTGCTGGGGTGATAAACCGAGGCCTCTCAGCTCAGGATTCTGTCCTCTCAGTATAAGACATGTGCTGATAACTGGGATGTCCGTGGACAGGAGGCATCGCACAATCGTCCCACACGACCCGATCTGACTTCTGAGGTTTCATGTGGCTTTTACTTTCAGTCTGGCTTTTATGCCCCTCCCACATTCCGCAGATTGGAGCTAGGTGCTGGAAATAATCTGTAGATCTTACTGACACCTGCTACTTCCTCAGTTTGCAGAATCTTATGGCTTCTTCTTCTGCTGGAATTTCATTGTTGAGCTGTTTCCCCCTAAAGTTCACACGATCAGGATTAGCATATGTCCGCAGCAGAAATCTGAAGCAGAATTTGCGGTGTTCCTAAATCTTGCCGGAATCCTGACTGTGTGAACACGGCCTGACGGATCATGTCAGGAGGAAGGTCCAGGCAGGGCAGTTACAAAGTGTGCGCTGGAGCTGGCACCTGATTATCCATTGCCCTCTTTACCCCTTTAGGATTTCCAACATGTTTGTACGTCTTGTCTATTAGTCTAGTCACATCCAGAGCTGCATTTAAAAACCCATCGCTTGCCTGTTACCGGAGGACAGTGGATTGTCAGAGCAGCTGAAGCTCAGGAGTTGTGTCTGTCGGTGTAGTGTGTGGGTTAGAGGCTTTCACTTTGGCGCGGCCGATCTCCCCTGATACCAGCGATAAGTGTGGATAATAGAGGTCGGGGGGGAAGCTGCACCGCCGTCTAGAAAGGTCACTGGATTCCTTTGCTACCCTTGAAAAATGTGTAAAATTCCATCTGGCCGACAATCCGGGGTCCGGCTCATCAATAACTGGTAATAGTGCATGAGGGAGCCTCGCGCCTCGCGCCTCGTAAAGTAAGATCTATTCCTCCTCCATGGTTGTCAGCCGCCTCCTTATCCCTCACACTCACAGCTTAAGACTTATCTTCATTTCTGCCGCTGATTTTTTATTTGCTGGCGTCCATTGATTTCTATTCTGCGGTGATAAAAATAAATGCAGCGGCCGCAGAGACGATCGGAAAATGTCAGGAACTTTGGAAAGTTTGTTTCTTTCATCTTGTCAGAGGACAGCGTGCATCCATCAGGACGCCTCATTATGTCCATCCACCGGCATAGTCCTTAATCTGCACAGGGTTATCCACCTGGGATCTGCCGGGGAAATGTCTCCCCCTCCACTGCGCCGTCTGTCTCTTTACATTGGACCTGCCGCTGCACCATCTCTGCCTTTACAATGGACCTACCCCACCGCTCCATCTTTCTCCTTACAATAGACAGAGTGCGAGGAGGAGGTCCAGTGTTAGGAGAGAGATGGGGCAGAGTGCGAGGAGGCGGTCCAGTGTTAGGAGAGAGATGGGGCAGAGTGCGAGGAGGAGGTCCAGTGTTAGGAGAGAGATGGGGCAGAGTGCGAGGAGGAGGTCCAGTGTTAGGAGAGAGATGGGGCAGAGTGCGAGGAGGAGGTCCAGTGTTAGGAGAGAGATGGGGCAGAGTGCGAGGAGGAGGTCCAGTGTTAGGAGAGAGATGGGGCAGAGTGCGAGGAGGAGGTCCAGTGTTAGGAGAGAGATGGGGCAGAGTGCGAGGAGGAGGTCCAGTGTTAGGAGAGAGATGGGGCAGAGTGCGAGGAGGACGTCCAGTGTTAGGAGAGAGATGGGGCAGAGTGCGAGGAGGAGGTCCAGTGTTAGGAGAGAGATGGGGCAGAGTGCGAGAAGGACGTCCAGTGTTAGGAGAGAGATGGGGCAGAGTGCGAGGAGGAGGTCCAGTGTTAGGAGAGAGATGGGGCAGAGTGCGAGGAGGGGGTCCAGTGTTAGGAGAGAGATGGGGCAGAGTGCGAGGAGGAGGTCCAGTGTTAGGAGAGAGATGGGGCAGAGTGCGAGGAGGAGGTCCAGTGTTAGGAGAGAGATGAGGCAGAGTGCGAGGAGGAGGTCCAGTGTTAGGAGAGAGATGGGGCAGAGTGCGAGGAGGAGGTCCAGTGTTAGGAGAGAGATGGGGCAGAGTGCGAGGAGGAGGGCCAGTGTTAGGAGAGAGATGGGGCAGAGTGCGAGGAGGAGGTCCAGTGTTAGGAGAGAGATGGGGCAGAGTGCGAGGAGGAGGTCCAGTGTTAGGAGAGAGATGGGGCAGAGTGCGAGGAGGAGGTCCAGTGTTAGGAGAGAGATGGGGCAGAGTGCGAGGAGGAGGTCCAGTGTTAGGAGAGAGATGGGGCAGAGTGCGAGGAGGAGGTCCAGTGTTAGGAGAGAGATGGGGCAGAGTGCGAGGAGGGGGTCCAGTGTTAGGAGAGAGATGGGGCAGAGTGCGAGGAGGAGGTCCAGTGTTAGGATAGAGATGGGGCAGAGTGCGAGGAGGAGGTCCAGTGTTAGGAGAGAGATGGGGCAGAGTGCGAGGAGGAGGTCCAGTGTTAGGAGAGAGATGGGGCAGAGTGCGAGGAGGAGGTCCAGTGTTAGGAGAGAGATGGGGCAGAGTGCGAGGAGGAGGTCCAGTGTTAGGAGAGAGATGGGGCAGAGTGCGAGGAGGAGGTCCAGTGTTAGGAGAGAGATGGGGCAGAGTGCGAGGAGGAGGTCCAGTGTTAGGAGAGAGATGGGGCAGAGTGCGAGGAGGAGGTCCAGTGTTAGGAGAGAAATGGGGCAGAGTGCGAGGAGGAGGTCCAGTGTTAGGAGAGAGATGGGGCAGAGTGCGAGGAGGAGGTCCAGTGTTAGGAGAGAGATGGGGCAGAGTGCGAGGAGGAGGTCCAGTGTTAGGAGAGAGATGGGGCAGAGTGCGAGGAGGAGGTCCAGTGTTAGGAGAGAGATGGGGCAGAGTGCCAGGAGGAGGTCCAGTGTTAGGAGAGAGATGGGGCAGAGTGCGAGGAGGAGGTCCAGTGTTAGGAGAGAGATGGGGCAGAGTGCGAGGAGGAGGTCCAGTGTTAGGAGAGAGATGGGGCAGAGTGTGAGGAGGAGGTCCAGTGTTAGGAGAGAGATGGGGCAGAGTGCGAGGAGGAGGTCCAGTGTAAGGAGAGAGATGGGGCAGAGTGCGAGGAGGAGGTCCAGTGTTAGGAGAGAGATGGGGCAGAGTGCGAGGAGGAGGTCCAGTGTTAGGAGAGAGATGGGGCAGAGTGCGAGGAGGAGGTCCAGTGTTAGGAGAGAGATGGGGCAGAGTGCGAGGAGGAGGTCCAGTGTTAGGAGAGAGATGGGGCAGAGTGCGAGGAGGAGGTCCACTGTTAGGAGAGAGATGAGTCAGCAGGGGAGGAGGAGGTCCAGTGTTAGGAGAGAGATGGGGCAGAGTGCGAGGAGGAGGTCCAGTGTTAGGAGAGAGATGGGGCAGAGTGCGAGGAGGAGGTCCAGTGTTAGGAGAGAGATGGGGCAGAGTGCGAGGAGGAGGTCCAGTGTTAGGAGAGAGATGGGGCAGAGTGCGAGGAGGAGGTCCAGTGTTAGGAGAGAGATGGGGCAGAGTGCGAGGAGGAGGTCCAGTGTTAGGAGAGAGATGGGGCAGAGTGCGAGGAGGAGGTCCAGTGTTAGGAGAGAGATGGGGCAGAGTGCGAGGAGGAGGTCCAGTGTTAGGAGAGAGATGGGGCAGAGTGCGAGGAGGAGGTCCAGTGTTAGGAGAGAGATGGGGCAGAGTGCGAGAAGGAGGTCCAGTGTTAGGAGAGAGATGGGGCAGAGTGCGAGGAGGAGGTCCACTGTTAGGAGAGAGATGGGGCAGAGTGCGAGAAGGAGGTCCAGTGTTAGGAGAGAGATGGGGCAGAGTGCGAGGAGGAGGTCCAGTGTTAGGAGAGAGATGGGGCAGAGTGCGAGGAGGAGGTCCAGTGTTAGGAGAGAGATGGGGCAGAGTGCGAGGAGGAGGTCATCACACTGAACCTCCCCCAATGCCCCATCTCTCTCCTTACAGTGGACCTCCTCCTCCTGCCTCAATGAGCCATCTCTGTCCTCACACTGCACCTCCCCTGCTGTTTTATCTACTTACACTGAACCTCCTCCTTCCACCGCAGCTGCAGTTCTCTCATTACACTGGCACTCCTCCGCTGCTCCATCTCTCTCCTAACACTGGCCCTCCTCCTCGCACTCTGCCCCATCTCTCTCCTAACACTGGGCTTCCTCCTCGCACTCTGCCCCATCTCTCTCCTAACACTGGACCTCCTCCTCGCACTCTGCCCCATCTCTCTCCTAACACTGGACCTCCTCCTCGCACTCTGCCCCATCTCTCTCCTAACACTGGACCTCCTCCTCGCACTCTGCCTCATCTCTCTCCTAACACTGGACCTCCTCCTCGCGCTCTGCCCCATCTCTCTCCTAACACTGGACCTCCTCCTCGCACTCTGCCCCATCTCTCTCCTAACACTGGACCTCCTCCTGGCACTCTGCCCCATCTCTCTCCTAACACTGGACCTCCTCCTCGCACTCTGCCCCATCTCTCTCCTAACACTGGACCTCCTCCTCGCACTCTGCCCCATCTCTCTCCTAACACTGGCCCTCCTCCTCGCACTCTGCCCCATCTCTCTCCTAACACTGGACCTCCTCCTCGCACTCGGCCCCATCTCTCTCCTAACACTGGACCTCCTCCTGGCACTCTGCCCCATCTCTCTCCTAACACTGGACCTCCTCCTCGCACTCTGCCCCATCTCTCTCCTAACACTGGACCTCCTCCTGGCACTCTGCCCCATCTCTCTCCTAACACTGGACCTCCTCCTGGCACTCTGCCCCATCTCTCTCCTAACACTGGACCTCCTCCTCGCACTCTGCCCCATCTCTCTCCTAATACTGGACCTCCTCCTCGCACTCTGCCCCATCTCTCTCCTAACACTGGACCTCCTCCTCGCACTCTGCCCCATCTCTCTCCTAACACTGGACGTCCTCCTGGCACTCTGCCCCATCTCTCTCCTAACACTGGCACTCCTCCTCACACTCTGCCCCATCTCTCTCCTAACACTGGACCTCCTCCTGGCACTCTGCCCCATCTCTCTCCTAACACTGGACCTCCTCCTCGCACTCTGCCCCATCTCTCTCCTAACACTGGCCCTCCTCCTCGCACTCTGCCCCATCTCTCTCCTAACACTGGCACTCCTCCTCACACTCTGCCCCATCTCTCTCCTAACACTGGACCTCCTCCTCGCACTCTGCCCCATCTCTCTCCTAACACTGGCCCTCCTCCTCGCACTCTGCCCCATCTCTCTCCTAACACTGGACCTCCTCCTCGCACTCTGCCCCATCTCTCTCCTAACACTGGACCTCCTCCTCGCACTCTGCCCCATCTCTCTCCTAACACTGGACCTCCTCCTCGCACTCTGCCCCATCTCTCTCCTAACACTGGACCTCCTCCTCGCACTCTGCCCCATCTCTCTCCTAACACTGGACCTCCTCCTCGCACTCTGCCCCATCTCTCTCCTAACACTGGACCTCCTCCTCGCACTCTGCCCCATCTCTCTCCTAACACTGGACCTCCTCCTGGCATTCTGCCCCATCTCTCTCCTAACACTGGACCTCCTCCTCACACTCTGCCCCATCTCTCTCCTAACACTGGACCTCCTCCTCGCACTCTGCCCCATCTCTCTCCTAACACTGGACCTCCTCCTCGCACTCTGCCCCATCTCTCTCCTAACACTGGACCTCCTCCTCGCACTCTGCCCCATCTCTCTCCTAACACTGGACCTCCTCCCTTGCTGACTCATCTCTCTCCTAACACTGGACCTCCTCCTCGCACTCTGCCCCATCTCTCTCCTAACACTGGACCTCCTCCTCGCACTCTGCCCCATCTCTCTCCTAACACTGGACCTCCTCCTGGCACTCTGCCCCATCTCTTGCTTTTAGGCTCCACCCCTCTGCCCGACCTGTGCTGTCTTGTGACTCCTCCCACAACGCACTGCTCTCTGGTAACCTCTGAAGATGTCTTATTTCCGCAGGTCTGCAGGAATCCATCATCGCCGCCGCCTGTTCCCGGATTGGACAGCGCGTCCTCCATCTTGACTCGTAAGTTATTTGACCGGATGGAAATAATAATTTATTTTTAAGTAAATTGTATCACCTGCGTCAGGAAAATCTTGGAGTTGTCACCCCAGGTGTTGTGGGCAACAATATTATGGGGTGAAATCCTCCTATTTGTTGAGGGAGTGCCCTTTAATAAGAATAATGGCGGCATAGTCGCCAGTCGCCTGATTTCCCGTTATAGCGCGCGTTTTCCTGGCTGATGCCACTTTACAGCCCATATATCAGATCTGCTCACCGTCCGGGCGGTACTTTTCACTCGTGGCGCCAAATGACGGTAATGAACGTTTCGGGAGAGGTCCATTAAAAAGCGGTGAGTGGCAGCGCAGGTGATGGATGTGCCCGCTCCCGTCTCGACATCGCGGACAGGAGAAGCTTTTGATTGGCCGTTTGTCATTAATTCCCGCAGACGGATCTGAAGCTGATGTCCGGTGCCAAATTGTAATTGAAGGAGGGCGGTCTGCGGCTGCGGGGGCGGTCTGCGCCTGCCAGCTGTCGTCTCAATCACTGCCGCCGGTAGTAATGAGAGGGTGACATGTGGAGTCATCCAGGGGGGGCATGAAGAGGCGGAGAGGTCACGCGGTGCCGGCCGCACCGTTATATGTGGTAGAGCCGCTCCAGGCCCTGGAGTGCGAGGGGTTAGCCCCGTGTTAGAATGAGCCCCATCCCCCGGTCCGGCAGATTATGGGGTGAGGTATGACCCGGAGGAGCAGACGAAGTGCCATAAACCCTGGTCCTGTGTGACCGTGCCGAGAGACTCAGCTCTGCTACATCTGTGTCTGACGGGCGTCTGCACCATAATCGGGGTGTACACCTGCTGCCAAGGCTCAGCAGTGGCATCACCCTGAGCGGGCGCCCATCCTGTGTGTGGGCACTGCTAAGTCTGCCCGGGTACAAGTCATCCGGAGAACGGCTCCCCCGAGGGCGAGAGCTACTTTATCACAGGCTTTTAACACCTGACTGTCTCTTTCTATCTATCTCCCTGACTATATTTCTCCCTCTCTCTCTTTCCTTCACTTTCTCTCTCTTTTTCCTGCACTCTCTCTCTCTCTCTCTCGCTCTCTT
This sequence comes from Bufo bufo, assembly GCF_905171765.1. Lineage (NCBI taxonomy): Eukaryota > Metazoa > Chordata > Amphibia > Anura > Bufonidae > Bufo > Bufo bufo. The sequence goes on from NC_053396.1 coordinate 227,099,719, forward strand.
TCTCGCTGTCTTTCCTGCTGTTTTGCTCTCTTTCTATCTTCTTCTGACTCTTTTTCCTGCACTCTCACGCTTTCTCTCTGTGTCTTTAACACTGTCTTGCTCTGTCTCTTCTCTCTTTCCTGCACTCTCACTCTTTATCTCTCTGTTCCTCTCTCTCTTTCCTGCACTCTCACTCTTTATCTCTCTGTTCCTCTCTCTCTTTCCTGCACTCTCTCTTTTTCTTTCTCTCCTTCACTCTTGCTCTGCCTCTTTCTCACCTGCACTTTTGCTCTCTTTCTTTGCTAAACTCTTGCTCTCTCTCTTTCCTGCACTGTCACTCTCTCTCTTTCCTGCACTCTCGCTCTCTGCCTCTTTCTCTCATGCACTCTTTCTCTCTGCTGAACTCTTGCTCTCTTTCTCTCTTCCTTTCTCTCTCTCTTGCACTCCCTCTCTTTCTTCCTCTCTGTCCCTCTCTTTATCTCTCTTTCCTGCCCTCTCTCTATACATCTTTCTCTCCTGCACTCACACTCTCTATCTCTCGCTCCTTCTCTCTTTCTCTCCTGCACTCTCTCTCTCTCTCTCGTTCTCTGACTGTCTCGTCTTGTTGTCTTGCAGGAGGAGTTACTATGGGGGTAACTGGGCCAGTTTCACATTTTCGGGTTTGCAGACGTGGATTTCAGACTCTCAGGTTCGTGTCTCCTGATGTGCAGTAGATTCTGGGAGGTTGGTGCATGTAGATATACACGTACAGCGCACGCACCCATCATACATGTGTACACGTACAGCACACGCACCCATCATACATGTCAACACGTACAGCACACGCACCCATCATACATGTCAACACGTACAGCACACGCACCCATCATACATGTGTACACATACAGCACACGCACCCATCATACATGTCAACACGTACAGCACACGCACCCATCATACATGTCAACACGTACAGCACACGCACCCATCATACATGTCAACACGTACAGCACACGCACCCATCATACATGTCAACACGTACAGCACACGCACTCATCATACATGTCAACACGTACAGCACACGCACCCATCATACATGTGAACACGTACAGCGCACACACTCCTCGTACATGTGTACACGTACAGCACACACTAATCATACATGTACAGCACACGCACTCATCATACATGTACAGCACACACTCCTCATACACGTGTACACGTACAGCACACACTCATCATACACGTGTACACGTACAGCACACACATCATACATGTACAGCACATTATACATGTATACACTCATCATACATGTACAGCACACACACTTATGATACACGTGCAGCACACACAGTCATCATACATGTAGATCTCTCCAGCTCCCTCAGCAGCCTCCTCTCATGGCTGTGCAGGCCATTCACTGACAGGCAGCAGTTCATTCCTGTTGCGGCCCGTACATTATAGATTGCTCTCTCTTTCCAGACACAAGACGTTGCTGCGGAGGAAGACGTAATTAAGAAGGAAGACGTACTGGAAAATGAAAAGGTTCTGCTCCTGAACCAGCGGGACCCGACCATCACCAACATCGAGGTTTACACCTGTTCCAGGTAAGAAACCTCTTAATATAATACAGCACAAGAGCCGGAGATTATACTGTATAGGAAACAGTCAGTAAGCTGAGAGTCTATCGTATAGGGGCAGGTACACTACTGACAGATCCCCAGAGCATGAGCAGACAACCAGTGAATGAGGGGGGATTTAAGCTCTGAAGCCTGCAGAATTAATGTAATGTATGTGCACAGTGACTGCACCAGCAGAATAGTGAGTGCAGCTTTGGAGTATAATACAGGATGTAACTCCGGATCAGTACAGGATAAGTAATGTATGTACACAGTGACTGCACCAGCAGAATAGTGAGTGCAGCTCTGGAGTATAATACAGGATGTAACTCAGGATCAGTACAGGATAAGTAATGTATGTACACAGTGACTGCACCAGCAGAATAGTGAGTGCAGCTCTGGAGTATAATACAGGATGTAACTCAGGATCAGTACAGGATAAGTAATGTATGTACACGGTGTCTGCACCAGCAGAATAGTGAGTGCAGCTCTGGAGTATAATACAGGATGTAACTCAGGATCAGTACAGGATAAGTAATGTATGTACACAGTGACTGCTCCAGCAGAATAGTGAGTGCAGCTCTGGAGTATAATACAGGATGTAACTCAGGATCAGTACAGGATAAGTAATGTATGTACACAGTGACTGCACCAGCAGAATAGTGAGTGCAGCTCTGGTGTATAATACAGGATGTAACTCAGGGTCAGTACAGGATAAGTAATGTATGTACACAGTGATTGCACCAGCAGAATAGTGAGTGCAGCTCTGGAGGATAATACAGGATGTAACTCAGGATCAGTACAGGATAAGTAATGTATGTACACAGTGACTGCACCAGCAGAATAGTGAGTACAGCTCTGGAGTATAATACAGGATCTAACTCAGGATCAGTACAGGATAAGTAATGTATGTACACAGTGACTGCTCCAGCAGAATAGTGAGTGCAGCTCTGGAGTATAATACAGGATGTAACTCAGGATCAGTACAGGATAAGTAATGTATGTACACAGTGACTGCACCAGCAGAATAGTGAGTGCAGCTCTGGTGTATAATACAGGATGTAACTCAGGGTCAGTACAGGATAAGTAATGTATGTACACAGTGATTGCACCAGCAGAATAGTGAGTGCAGCTCTGGAGGATAATACAGGATGTAACTCAGGATCAGTACAGGATAAGTAATGTATGTACACAGTGACTGCACCAGCAGAATAGTGAGTACAGCTCTGGAGTATAATACAGGATCTAACTCAGGATCAGTACAGGATAAGTAATGTATGTACACAGTGACTGCACCAGCAGAATAGTGAGTGCAGCTCTGGAGTATAATACAGGATGTAACTCAGGATCAGTACAGGATAAGTAATGTATGTACACAGTGACTGCACCAGCAGAATAGTGAGTGCAGCTCTGGAGTATAATACAGGATGTAACTCAGGATCATTACAGGATAAGTAATGTATGTACACAGTGACTCCACCAGCAGAATAGTGAGTGCAGCTCTGGAGTATAATACAAGATGTAACTTAGGATCAGTACAGGATAAGTAATGTATGTACACAGTGACTGCACCAGCAGAATAGTGAGTGCAGCTCTGGAGTATAATACAGGATGTAACTCAGGATCTGTACAGGATAAGTAATGTATGTACACAGTGACTGCACCAGCAGAATAGTGAGTGCAGCTCTGGAGTATAATACAGGATGTGACTCAGGATCAGTACAGGATAAGTAATGTATGTACACAGTGACTGCACCAGCAGAATAGGGAGTGCAGCTCTGGAGTATAATACAGGATGTGACTTAGGATCAGTAACGGATTTGTCATGTATGTGCGCACTCACTTCTATATGGTTATAGGTTATTGTATAGGGGCCCCCGGTCATCTTGGGCTCTGCGTGCCTCTCGCCCTCATTGCTGTATATAACACACATTCCTCCTCGGTTCTTACTCCGCAGGTGACGTCTCGGAGTGCGGTTCAGATTACCCGCCGTGTATATTTATTAGGGCAGTGAAATAAGGGGGGACGGTTATAGCCGTAGTTTACACGCTGTAATATTCTCACCGCGCTGAGTGGCTGGAGAGTCCTTGAGGATATTTGCTCATAAATATTCTGACCGCTCCACATAAAGCAGGCGGTCCAGGCAGCGGCGGGGCGCACTGCGGACTCCGGAAACAAATGGCGAATTTGTATATTTTATTTAAACAATCAATCTCCTGCGCGGTGTAACGTGTCACCTGAGAGGGCGAGGAGGAGGAAGAGCAGGGCGGATGTGAGGACGCTCTCTGGCGGGGCAGTAACTTCTGTAGTAACATCCAGACATCAGGCGCGTTCCTTTATAATGAGGTTTTTCCCAACAAAAATGGTGCGAATACCACCAACTGCAGTGATATCGACGACAGCGCCACCTATGAGATCAGCACCACACGGGTATTACATCCTAGAGACATATATTCACCGCTTGTATCACCTATGGGTTCGCCTGCGGATTTCATCCCCGGATAGTGAGGACGCTGCGGCCTATACAGACACATCACGTTTTTCTCATCCTTTTATACGTTAAACGGATGCCTCAGACTGATGCTAGTGTCTTCCGCTCACCATAGACTTCCATTGTAAACAAAAATAAAGTATCCGTTTTTTTACCGGACTGTGCAGGATACGAGAACGTGGGGTGCTGCGTTTTTATAAGCTTTTTTTTTTTTTTTTCTAACGTATACGTCGAACGGAGGCATAAAACGTGATGTGAACCCACCCTAAGTGCTCGCCTTTCTGTGCTGAAAATGTCTACAGCGCAAATCCGTAAAATCTGCAGCAAGTTCAGCGCATGTGAATTCATCCTTATGTCTACATGTATTGGCAAAATCCGGATGCTGGTGGCGTTTTCAGTGCATCTCCCATAGGATTCCTTGTAGGACTTTCTGCAATGTTAGGTTTAAAAAAAAAAAAACGTAAAAAACGCCAGCCGTGCGCTTTATTTAGTTTTGTGCTGTTTTTGTATTTTTTTGTTGATGCCTTTTTATTAACAAATAGTCTGTTTGAGCGCTTCCGTTTTATGATGCGTTTTCTTGGGAGCCATGGGTTTTACTTCCTCTATAGACCAGTGTAATAAAGAAGCCCCTGTAGAAAATGTACACAATGTAAAAACGCCATAAAAAACCGCCTCCCGACACGGACAACTCAAGCACGGACAATAAAAACCAATGGGGGACCGTGTGACAAAGACAAAAGAAAAGAAATAATAAAAAGCACCCGCCCCGTCCCGAGCTGCTGTGATAATAAAAAAACACCATGGACCCCAACAAGTCAAACAAAGAAAAACGCCTCGAAAATGATTGATTTTATAATCGCCATAGAGTTCCCGGCGACTTCTGAAGGCGAGGCTCATAAAAATCACCATTAATATGAAAAACACAAGTCCTCGAAAACTGTGTGAAACCAGCCGGAAAACACCAGAATTTTTTTTCCTACAATCTTAAAATAAAATATCAAAAAGTCATGTATGAATGAGGCTGGAGAAGCGTGGCGGGGCGGAGCTGTGACTACTTTCACTTCCAGTGATCCGGCCTGCTCTGGACCACCGAGGTGCTGGAGTATTGGAAGTTTTTCGTCACATATTTGGTTAGGGCCACTGGTCTCCTGGTCTGACCTTTTTTTTTTTTTTTTATCCACAGAGGAAAATTCCTTTAATCTGGCATCAATGGGAGCCCGTTCTGCACTACCAGACCCCATAATCCTTCCTATGCTAATATTTATTCCCGTCTTTACAGGAGGTTTATTCCGTGCGTCCTAATAACGACTGTCACTAACGAGGCCTCTCAGCGCCCCCCCCCCCCCCCCCCCACACGACTCTTTCATAAGGTCGATCTTTTTTTCCGTCGCGCGCCACCAGTTATTACACACGAAAAGTGATTGTCCAGCGAGGCGGAAGGCGAAGCTCGAGCGTCTTCTGAGCGTGTTCAGCACAGGATGTGCACCGAGCGTCTTCTCATCCGTAACCCAACAGCATTAACCTAAATAGAAACCTCCTCGTCTGCATTTACTGCCCTGGGAACATGGCGACGCTCTGCAGGGGGCGCTCCCGCCAACATTCAGGGGTTTGTTGTTTTCCAGAATTTACTAGCTGACTGAGCGCGGCCGTCACCCCCGGGCGCAGTCTGTTCTCGGATTCGGCGTTACCTGTTGTGTGACTGTAAACATCGGACTGACAACAGGTTGTTTGTGAGCGAAGTTAACGCCGCGCCATTTATCTCCCTCTTACATAATATTCACAGAGCTACTATTTAAAGGGGGTTTTCACTTTCGTATAAATGTATTCTGAAAAGTTCTGTGACTTTCTAAAAGACTTTATATTTCAAGTCTTATGTTCGAAACCTCTGCTTCGTGTTAGTGAATGGAAACATTCTTGATTGCATCTAAATACATCTCTGCTACCTCCAGAGCTGACACCACCAACAGGGTGACCTTAACTTTAAGAAGATGCTGTGACCTGAAGAGTCCTGACTGTAACCCTATGGAGATGTTGTGACCTGAAGAGTCCTGACCTCAGCCCTATGGAGATGCTGAGAGATGACCTGAAGCCCTATGGAGATGTTGTGACCTGAAGTGTCTTAACCTTAAGAAGATGCTGTGACCTGAAGAGTCCTGACTGTAACCCTATGGAGATGTTGTGACCTGAAGAGTCCTGACCTCAGCCCTATGGAGATGCTGAGAGATGACCTGAAGCCCTATGGAGATGTTGTGACCTGAAGTGTCTTAACCTTAAGAAGATGCTGTGACCTGAAGAGTCCTGACTGTAACCCTATGGAGATGCTGTGGCCTGAAGAGTCCTGACCTCAGCCCTATGGAGATGCTAAGAGATGACCTGAAGCCCTATGGAGATGTTGTGACCTGAAGAGTCTTAACCTTAAGAAGATGCCATGACATGACCTGAAGACTCCTGACCTCAGCCCTATGGAGATGCTGAGAGATGACCTGAAGCCCTATGGAGATGTTGTGACCTGAAGTGTCCTAACCTTAACCTTAAGAAGATGCTGTGACCTGAAGAGTCCTGACTGTAACCCTATGGAGATGTTGTGACCTGAAGAGTCCTGACCTCAGCCCTATGGAGATGCTGAGAGATGACCTGAAGCCCTATGGAGATGTTGTGACCTGAAGTGTCTTAACCTTAAGAAGATGCTGTGACCTGAAGAGTCCTGACTGTAACCCTATGGAGATGCTGTGGCCTGAAGAGTCCTGACCTCAGCCCTATGGAGATGCTAATGGTCAGAACTCTGGCAACTGAAATTTAATGTGGATAAGTGCAAGATAATGCACCTGGGGCGTAAAAACCCAAAGGCAGAATATAGAATATTTGACACAGTCCTGACCTCAGTATCTGAGGAAAGGGATTTAGGAGTAATTATTTCAGAAGACTTAAAGGTGGGAAGACAATGTAATAGAGCAGCACGAAATGCCAGCAGAATGCTTGGATGTATAGGGAGAGGTATAAGCAGTAGAAAGAGTGAAGTGCTTATGCCGCTGTACAGAACACTGGTGAGACCTCACTTGGAGTATTGTGCGCAGTACTGGAGGCCATATCTCCAGAAGGATATAGATACTCTAGAGAGAGTTCAGAGAAGAGCTACTAAACTGGTCCATGGATTGCAGGATAAAACTTACCAGGAAAGATTAAAGGACCTTAACATGTACAGCTTGGAAGAAAGACGAGACAGAGGGGAGATGATAGAAACTTTTAAATACATAAAGGGAATCAACTCGGTAAAGGAAGAGAGCATATTTAAAAGAAGAAAAACTACCACAAGAGGACACAGTTTTAAATTAGAGGGGCAAGGGTTTAAAAGTAATATAAGGAAGTATTACTTTACTGAGAGAGTAGTGGATGCATGGAATAGTCTTCCTGCAGAAGTGGTAGCTGCAAATACAGTGAAGGGGTTTAAGCATGCATGGGATAGGCATAAGGCTATCCTTCATATAAGATAGGGCCAGGGACTATTCATAGGATTCAGATATATTGGGCAGACTAGATGGGCCAAATGGTTATTATCTGCCGACACATTCTATGTTTCTATGTTTCTAAGAGATGACCTGAAGCCCTATGGAGATGTTGTGACCTGAAGAGTCTTAACCTTAAGAAGATGCCGTGACATGACCTGAAGACTCCTGACCTCAGCCCTATGGAGATCCTGAGAGATGACCTGAAGCCCTATGGAGATGTTGTGACCTGAAGTGTCCTAACCTTAACCTTAAGAAGATGCTGTGACCTGAAGAGTCCTGACTGTAACCCTATGGAGATGTTGTGACCTGAAGAGTCCTGACCTCAGCCCTATGGAGATGCTGAGAGATGACCTGAAGAGTCCTCACTTTAAAGGCTATGTACACCTTATGATTGCATTTTACTTTTTTTTGGCTACAAATCATATTTTTAATTAGCTTTTATTAAAATATTGAGCCATTCTGTCACAAAGGGTTAACAGTTTTTCTGTGTGACAGTTTTTTTTTCACTTTGTGCCGGGCATCTAATAACCCTTATCTGTAAGCCACATTCTTATTAATAAGATAAGAACTGAGCTGAAATGATTGTATATAATGTCAGAGAGCAAAGATAAGGAGCCCGTCAGCTCCCCAGATGACGGAAAAGACAGAGAGTCCACAGGCTGCTAATAGAGCATGTCAGCTCTGTACAGAATAAAGGACTCCTAATTGTTAATAAAGACCCATGGAATTAAATGATTTTTAGCTCAAAATAAGTACAATATACAATAATTTTAAAAAATCCCCCCCCCCTAAAGGTGTACATAGCATTTAACCTATGCGGAATATGCTGCGACCTGAAGAGTGCTGACCTTAAAGGGTTATTCTGGTTATGTAACGTTATCCCCTATCCACATGATTGAGGATAACTCTAAGTTCAGTGGTCCTACCCCGGGGACCCCGACCGATCACAAGAACTGGGACCCCATACCTGGGTCGTGCGTGCGTGCAGCCGCTCCCTTCCTTTCTCTGGGAGTTTCGGGGATATCGGAGTTGGCAGTTTGAGTTATTAGTTGCGTCGCGTTATGTTAGTAATCTGCTGGTTCCGGGGGGTTCACTTACTTTTGCTGGTTGTTTCATGTACTGTGAGAAGCGGTGATTTATCTCTGTTCTGGATTCGCACTATTGATTTTATTTTCTTGTTCCCTTTTAGAACAGAAGACTCGGGGGACGTGGAGGAAGTTGGGGCGCTTCCAGTAAATCCAGAGCTCTTAACCACTGAGCCCCAGGACACCTCCTTCCAGATCACCGCCGAGCAGCCGCCATCAGAGGACGCCGCCCCCGCTGACCATGAGGAGTCTGTGGAAAGTGCGACCACGACTGGTGACGTCACTGAGACAGAGCCTCCCCCTGCTGCCACCGACCACCACGCCGAGCCCCAGAGACGTGTCACATATTCTGATATAGTCAGAGAAGGAAGAAGATTCAATATCGATCTGGTCTCTAAGGTCGGTGGATGTGATGTGCATTTACGATTTCTAATTGATTTTATGACTTAAAGGGGTAGCGCTCTTTAACCCTTTCCACACCTGTCCCTCTTCGGCCGCCATTGGCTTCGTAGCGTCTCCTATTTACCCTCCTCTGGCTACAAGCGACTGATCCCATCCACAGTTAGCGTTTATGCTTTATTTTCCTATAAATCCTATTTTCCCGCTCAATAATTAGACCTTATAATAGAAATGAATATAAATGATCCCGGCCTCGCTCTTCATCTCATAATATAGACGTGGAGTGAGAAAAAATGTCTTTGGGAGCGAGAGGATCCGCTGCCTCCGCGATTCATCACCGTGATCAGTCTCTCTGTCTTGCTGCAAATCAAAGCCATAATTGAGTTCCTGAGGATGGATTAGGCCGAAAAATCATTTACTCTGCCGGCATTTAGCAGCAATGTCAGGGCTCAGCAGGGCTTCTGCAGGGGCAAATACTCTGCAGAGGCCAGCAAGCCTCGGCTCCGAGGGGACTACAGGGCCCAGCAATACCCAGCAAGATGGACTGGAGCTGTAAAACATCAGAGAGAAGAGGCAGCGCTGACGACACCAGAGCTGCACCAGGGGAAGTGTATATCTCCTGTGTGCAGACAGTGCATCCGGAAAGTCCTCACACCCCTCAGTACAATGCATCCGGAAAGTCCTCACACCCCTCAGTACAATGCATCCGGAAAGTCCTCACACCCTCAGTACAATGCATCCGGAAGGTCCTCACACCCTCAGTACAATGCATCCGGAAAGTCCTCACACCCTCAGGGTCCTCACATTCTGCTCTCTCGCTCCTTGTGCTATCAGTCCCCAGAATAAAGTGAGAGGAAGGTCCTTTTACCCGGGACATAAGTATTCAGCCCCTTTACCCGGGGCATAAGTCTTCAGCCCCTTTTACCCGGGACATAAGTCTTCAGCCCCTTTTACCCGGGGCATAAGTCTTCAGCCCCTTTTACCCGGGGCATAAGTCTTCAGCCCCTTTTACCCGGGGCATAAGTCTTCAGCCCCTTTTACCCGGGGCATAAGTCTTCAGCCCCTTTTACCCGGGGCATAAGTCTTCAGCCCCTTTTACCCGGGGCATAAGTCTTCGACCCCTTTACCCGGCCCATAAGTCTTCAGCCCCTTTACCCGGGGCATAAGTCTTCAGCCCCTTTACCCGGGGCATAAGTCTAAAGCCCCTTTACCCGGGGCATAAGTCTAAAGCCCCTTTACCCGGCCCATAAGTCTTCAGCCCCTTTACCCGGGGCATAAGTCTAAAGCCCCTTTACCCGGCCCATAAGTCTTCAGCCCCTTTACCCGGGGCATAAGTCTTCAGCCCCTTTACTCAGGACATAAGTCTTCAGCCCCTTTGCCCGGGGCATAAGTCTTCAGCCCCTTTACCCAGGACATAAGTCTTCAGCCCCTTTACCCAGGACATAAGTCTTCAGCCCCTTTACCCGGCCCATAAGTCTTCAGCCCCTTTACTCAGGACATAAGTCTTCAGCCCCTTTACTCGGGACATAAGTCTTCAGCCCCTTTACTCGGGACATAAGTCTTCAGCCCCTTTACTCGGGACATAAGTCTTCAGCCCTTTACTCGGGACATAAGTCTTCAGCCCCTTTACTCAGGACATAAGTCTTCAGCCCCTTTACTCGGGACATAAGTCTTCGGCCCCTTTACTCAGGACATAAGTCTTCAGCCCCTTTACTCAGGACATAAGTCTTCAGACCCTTTACTCGGGACATAAGTCTTCAGCCCCTTTACCCGGCCCATAAGTCTTCAGCCCCTTTACCCGGGGCATAAGTCTTCGGCCCCTTTACTCAGGACATAAGTCTTCAGCCCCTTTACTCAGGACATAAGTCTTCAGACCCTTTACTCGGGACATAAGTCTTCAGCCCCTTTACTCAGGACATAAGTCTTCAGCCCCTTTACCCGGCCCATAAGTCTTCAGCCCCTTTACCCGGGGCATAAGTCTTCAGCAGTGATTCCAGCCTCCAGTCTTCTTGGAGATGATGCCACAAGGTTTACACTTGGATTTGGGGATTTTCGGCCGTTCCTCTGCAGATCCTCTCCAGCTCTGTCAGGTTGGACGGGGGCCGTCGGTGGACAGCCATCTTCAGGTTTCTCTCAAATGTATGTATACTAATGCCCGAAGCCTGACAAATAAAACTGGGGAACTGGAATTAGTGATGTGCGAGGAAGACTATGACAGTGGGAATAACTGAGACACGGCTGGATGATAGCTATGACAGTGGGAATAACTGAGACATGGCTGGATGATAGCTATGACAGAGGGAATAACTGAGACATGGCTGGATGATAGCTATGACAGTGGGAATAACTGAGACATGGCTGGATGATAGCTATGACAGAGGGAATAACTGAGACATGGCTGGATGATAACTATGACAGTGGGAATAACTGAGACACTGCTGGATGATAGCTATGACAGTGGGAATAACTGAGACATGGCTGGATGATAGCTATGACAGTGGGAATAACTGAGACATGGCTGGATGATAGCTATGACAGTGGGAATAACTGAGACATTGCTGGATGATAGCTATGACAGAGGGAATAACTGAGACACGGCTGGATGATAGCTATGACATAGTGGAAATAACTGAGACACGGCTGGATGATAGCTATGACAGAGGGAATAACTGAGACATGGCTGGATGATAGCTATGACAGAGGGAATAACTGAGACACGGCTGGATGATAGCTATGACAGTGGGAATAACTGAGACACGGCTGGATGATAGCTATGACAGAGGGAATAACTGAGACACGGCTGGATGATAGCTATGACAGTGGGAATAACTGAGACACGGCTGGATGATAGCTATGACAGTGGGAATAACTGAGACATGGCTGGATGATAGCTATGACAGTGGGAATAACTGAGACACGGCTGGATGATAGCTATGACAGTGGGAATAACTGAGACACGGCTGGATGATAGCTATGACAGTGGGAATAACTGAGACACGGCTGGATGATAGCTATGACAGTGGGAATAACTGAGACATGGCTGGATGATAGCTATGACAGTGGGAATAACTGAGACATGGCTGGATGATAGCTATGACAGAGGGAATAACTGAGACATGGCTGGATGATAACTATGACAGTGGGAATAACTGAGACACTGCTGGATGATAGCTATGACAGTGGGAATAACTGAGACACGGCTGGATGATAGCTATGACAGTGGGAATAACTGAGACACGGCTGGGTGATAGCTATGACAGTGGGAATAACTGAGACATGGCTGGATGATAGCTATGACAGTGGGAATAACTGAGACATGACTGGATGATAGCTATGACAGTGGGAATAACTGAGACACGGCTGGATGATAGCTATGACAGTGGGAATAACTGAGATATGGCTGGATGATAGCTATGACAGTGGGAATAACTGAGACACGGCTGGATGATAGCTATGACAGTGGGAATAACTGAGACACGGCTGGATGATAGCTATGACAGTGGAATAACTGAGACACGGCTGGATGATAGCTATGACAGTGGGAATAACTGAGACATGGCTGGATGATAACTATGACAGTGGGAATAACTGAGACACTGCTGGATGTTAGCTATGACAGTGGGAATAACTGAGACACGGCTGGATGATAGCTATGACAGTGGGAATAACTGAGACACAGATGGATGATAGCTATGACAGTGGGAATAACTGAGACACGGCTGGATGATAGCTATGACACTGGGAATAACTGAGACACGGCTGGATGATAGCTATGACAGTGGTAATAACTGAGACACGGCTGGATGATAGCTATGACAGTGGGAATAACTGAGACACAGATGGATGATAGCTATGACAGTGGGAATAACTGAGACACGGCTGGATGATAGCTATGACACTGGGAATAACTGAGACATGTCTGGAGGATAGCTATGGCAGTGGGAATAACTGAGACATGGCTGGATGATAGCTATGGCAGTGGGAATAACTGAGACACCGCTGCATGATAGCTATGACAGTGGGAATAACTGAGACACGGCTGGATGATAGCTATGACTGGGCGGTTAATGTACAGGGTTACAGTCTGTTTAGAAAGGATCGTCTAAACCGGAGAGGGGAGGGGTTTGCCTTTATGTAAAGTCTTGTCTAAAGCCCACACTCTATAAGTGAGAAGATATAAGTGAGGGACATGAACATGTGGAGTCTCTGTGGGTAGAGATACATGGAGCTAAAAACAACAATAAATTACTAATAGGAGTTTACTATAAACCACCTAATATACCAGAGTCCACAGAAAATCTACTACTAAACGAGATAGACGAGGCGGCAGATCATAATGAGGTGGTTATTATGGGGGAACTCCGCAGATACAGACTGGGAAACTGAGACCTGTACATCTCATAAAGGAAACAGATTCTTGGCAATAACCAAAGACAATGACCTCTCCCAACTGGTCCAGGACCCGACTAGAGGGACGGCCATACTGGACTTAGTACTAACCAATAGGCCTGACAGAACAACAGACGTGCAGGTTGGGGGACACCTGGGAAATAGTGACCATAAAGTAATAACCTTCCAATTATCATTCAAAAGAGCGTTTCTACAGGGAGGAACAAAAATGCCAAACTTCAAAAAAGCTAAATTTAGCTAAGAGAGGCCTAGGCCTAACTAACTGGGACAAAGTCCTCACAAATAAAGATACAGCCACAAAATGGGACATCTTTAAAAGCATCCTAAAATCTCATTGTGAGAGGTACATACCGTATGGGAATAAAGGGTTAAGGAACAAAAAGAAACCAATGTGGATAAACAGAACTGTAAAGAAAGCAATAAATGACAAAAAGAAAGCATATAAATCACTAAAACAGGAGGGTAGCACGGAAGCACTGAAAAACTATAGGGAAAAAAATAGAACATGTAAAAAACAAATAAAAGCGGCCAAACTAGAGACCGAGAGATTAATTGCCAAAGAGAGTAAAACTAACCCTAAAATGTTCTTCAATTATATAAATGTTTAAAAGTATAAATCTGAAGGTGTTGGCCCTTTAAAGAGTAATGAGGGGGGAGTCGCAGAGAGCGACGAGGAGAAAGCAAAGCTGTTAAATATTTTTTTCTCCAATGTATTCACTGAGGAAAATAAACTGTCAGATGAAATGCTGAATGTTGAAATAAATTCCCCATTAAAAGTGTCCTGTCTGACCCAGGAAGAAGTACAACAGCGACTTAAAAAGATTAAAATAGACAAATCGCCAGGACCAGATGGCATACACCCCCTGTATCCTAAGGGAATTAAGTAATGTCATAGCCAGACCCTTATTTCTGATATTTGCGGACTCTATACTGACAGGGAATGTCCCACAGGATTGGCGCATGGCAAATGTGGTGCCAATATTCAAAAGGGTCCAAAAACAGAGCCTGGAAACTATAGGCCGGTAAGTTTAACATCCGTGGTGGGTAAACTGTTTGAAGGTTTTCTGAGAGATGCTATCTTAGAGCATCTCAACGGAAATAAGCAAATAACGCCATATCAGCATGGCTTCGTGAGGGATCGGTCATGTCAGACTAATGTAATCAGTTTCTATGAGGAGGTAAGTACTAGACTTGACAGCGGCGAATCAATGGATGTCGTGTATCTGGACTTCTCCAAAGCATTTGACACTGTACCACATAGAAGGTTAGTATATAAAATGAGAATGCTCGGACTGGGAGAAAACGTCTGTATGTGGGTAAGTAACTGGCTGAGGGATAGAAAACAGAGGGTGGTTATTAACGGTACACATTCAGATTGGGTCACTGTCACTAGTGGGGTACCTCAGGGGTCAGTACTGGGGGGTCACTGTCACTAGTGGGGTACCTCAGGGGTCAGTACTGGGGGGTCACTGTCACTAGTGGGGTACCTCAGGTGTCAGTACTGGAGCTGTCACTGTCACTAGTGGGGTACCTCAGGTGTCAGTACTGGAGGGGTCACTGTCACTAGTGGAGTACCTCAGGGGTCAGTACTGGAGGGGTCACTGTCACTAGCGGAGTACCTCAGGTGTCAGTACTGGAGGGGTCACTGTCACTAGTGGGGTACCTCAGGGGTCAGTACTGGAGGGTCACTGTCACTAGTGGAGTACCTCAGGGGTCAGTACTGGAGGGGTCACTGTCACTAGCGGAGTACCTCAGGGGTCAGTACTGGAGGGGTCACCGTCACTAGTGGAGTACCTCAGGGGTCAGTACTGGAGGGGTCACTGGCACTAGTGGAGTACCTCAGGGGTCAGTACTGGAGGGGGTCACCGTCACTAGTGGAGTACCTCAGGGGTCAGTACTGGAGGGGTCACTGTCACTAGTGGGGTACCTCAGGGGTCAGTATTGGGCCCTATTCTCTTCAATATATTTATTAATGATCTTGTAGAAGGCGCAGATGACAATAAACTGTGTAAAGTAATTAACACTGAAGAGGACAGTATACTGTATATATACTACAGAGGACAGTATACTGTATATATACTACAGAGGACAGTATACTGTATATACACTACAGAGGACAGTAAACTGTATATACACTACAGAGGACAGTAAACTGTATATACACTACAGAGGACAGTATACTGTATATATACTACAGAGGACAGTATACTGTATATATACTACAGAGGGCAGTATACTGTATATATACTACAGAGGACAATATACTGTATATATATACTACAGAGGACAGTATACTGTCTATATACTACAGAGGACAGTATACTGTATATACACTACAGAGGACAGTATGCTGTATATACACTACAGAGGACAGTATACTGTATATATACTACAGAGGACAGTATACTGTATATATACTACAGAGGACAGTATACTGTATATATACTACAGAGGACAGTATACTGTATATATACTACAGAGGACAGTATACTGTATATATACTACAGAGGACAGTATACTGTATATATACTACAGAGGACAGTATACTGTATATACACTACAGAGGACAGTATACTGTATATATACTACAGAGAACAGTATACTGTATATATACTACAGAGGACAGTATACTGAATATATAGAGGACAGTATACTGTATATATATATTACAGAGGACAGTGTACTGTATATATACTACAGAGGACAGTATACTGTATATATACTACAGAGAACAGTATACTGTATATATACTACAGAGGACAGTATACTGTATATATACTACAGAGGACCGTATACTGTATATACACTACAGAGGACAGTATACTGTATATACACTACAGAGGACAGTATACTGTATATATACTACAGTGGACATTATACTGTATATACACTACAGAGAACAGTATACTGTATATACACTACAGAGGACAGTATACTGTATATATACTACAGAGGACAGTATACTGTATATATACTACAGAGGACAGTATACTGTGTATATATATATATATATATACTACATAGAACAGTATACTGTATATACACTACAGAGGACAGTATACTGTATATACACTACAGAGGACAGTATACTGTATATATACTACAGAGGACAGTATACTGTATATATACTACAGAGAACAGTATACTGTATATATACTACAGAGGACAGTATACTGTATATACACTACAGAGGACAGTATACTGTATATACACTACAGAGGACAGTATACTGTATATATACTACAGTGGACATTATACTGTATATATACTACAGAGAACAGTATACTGTATATATACTACAGAGGACAGTATACTGTATATATACTACAGAGGACAGTATACTGTATATATACTACAGAGGACAGTATACTGTGTATATACTACAGAGGACAGTATACTGTATATATACTACAGAGGACAGTATACTGTATATATACTACAGAGGACAGTATACTGTATATATACTACAGAGGAC